>NC_084623.1:17070745-17255745 GCF_033978795.1 Nerophis ophidion
GTGACAAAAAGGGCCATATGAATGCTCTTTCTGCTGTACGTTTATCTTCTTTTTGTGTCATGACCTGCTACTTGGATCATGTCATGTTCTGGTTTAGTTCCATTTTTGTATCACATCTGGTTAATTTGTCTTCCTTAGTTCCTGGTGGCACTTCCTTTTTGTTCCGTTTCTTTAGCCACGCATTTGTATCACTTGCCTTCTGTTTGTCACGCGTACCTGCTTTTTGATTATCCCCTGTATTTAAGCCTGCCTTTTTCGTTCTTTCGGTCTCGCAGTGTAATTTGCTCTTGAGGCAACAGGTGACGTCACGATTCCGCATTTTGTTAAATACCCTCTTGAACTTGATTAGCTTCCACGCAATGTGTTTGTTTATTTCCCTACCTCACAAGCTAGCGTCTTTTGTTCCTTCTAGTTCACGTGCTAGTTCTGTTGGTTTTGTCTATAGTGCCTTTGTGCAAGTGTTTTGTTCTTAGTTTGTTCTTTAGCATAAATAAATCAGTTCTTACCTTTTACGCTGTGTCTTATCCGACTGCATAATTGAGAGAACGCAACCGCATCACCACAATGCCAGCAAAACGTCACATTTTGAATCTGATGGTAAGGATTCGGCCCTCCGTAATGATAAAAGCTCAGCCGCGGCTAGTTCTTCCTCTCTCCAGGTTTCTGGGGCAGGTGGGTCAGGGAGGAAATTCTAAGTCTTCCTTGTCTCTTTCCGGGTCACGGGGGATGCTGGAGCCTATCTCAGCTGCATTCGGGCACCCTGGACAACACAGAAATACAGACAACATTCACACTCACAATCACACACTGGGGCCAATGGGGCGGGATAGCTCGGTTGGTAGAGTGGCGGTGCCAGCAACTTGAGGGTTCCAGGTTCGATCCCCGCTTCTGCCATCCTAGTTACTGCCGTTGTGTCCTTGGGCAAGGCACTTTACCCACCTGCTCCCAGT
Organism: Nerophis ophidion; assembly: GCF_033978795.1. NCBI lineage: Eukaryota > Metazoa > Chordata > Actinopteri > Syngnathiformes > Syngnathidae > Nerophis > Nerophis ophidion. The sequence goes on from NC_084623.1 coordinate 17,071,696, forward strand.
GCCACCCACACTGGTTTAAATGTAACTTAAATAATGGGTTTCACAATGTAAAGCGCTTTGAGTCACTAGAGAAAAGCGCTATATAAATATAATTCACTTCACTTCACTTCACAATTTAGCATTGCCAATCAACCAATTCCCAGGTGTAGGTCTTTGGAGGTGGGAGGAAGTCGGAGTACCCGGAGCATACTTGCCAACCCTTCCGGATTTTCCGGAAGACTCCCGAAATTCAGCGCCTCTCCCGAAAACCGCTCGTTACACATTTTCTCCCAAAAATCTACCGAAATTCAGGCGGAGCTGGAGGCCACGCCCCCTCAAGCTCCATGAGAACCGACTCAGCAATGTTGTGACCCTCTTAAACAGGACAATACTGCCATCTACTGTACATGGAATAGAATAGAATGCACTTTATTGATCCCTGGGGGATATTCAGCACCACAGTTCGCTCACAATAAACAATGATAATAATAAATAGTATAATATATATAACATATTATATTCACAATGTATAATATATGAATGATATAAATATATTCTACATTTAAGTGCAGTCAAGGAACCTCTTCATTAGGGAGTCTGTTCTGAAGCCCACAGTAAAGAGACGTAACTTCATCACGTCGCCTGGTTTATTGACTCCCCCCCAATATATTACACCGTCGACGAGCAAAATGAAGAAATACGCTTGCAAGTTCCAAAACGAATGGAAACAAGAATTTCAGTTTATCCAGGAGAGTTCGAAGGGGAAGGGGTTTGTTGCCTGTAAATTTTGTAGAACAGACCTTTCCATTGAACACGATGAACGGATATACTCAGTCATGAACGGTCAGCGAAGCACAAAGCGTCCGCAGGGCAACAACGTTCACAACCCAGTATTATAGGCCACCTCGCTAATTGAAGACCCGATGGTGTATCTTAAGCTGAGACAAACATGGCTGGAAGAAACATCTCGTTCTCATTTGCGGATGTCTACAACAAATAAGTGAAGGTTATGTTCCCGGATTCGGAGATCGCTCGCCAATATGCAAATGGAAGAACAAAGTTACTCAAACAGTGAAAGGTAAGTGTTGTTGTTTTTTAGTAACCAGCAAGCACAGTACAGTTAGTAGAACAACTGTGTTTTTATTACTGTGTATTTGATAGGTGCCGTCGGAAATTCAACTATTTCTTTTATTTATATATACAATAAAATAAATATATATAGCTGGAATTCCCTGAAAGTCAAGTATTTCATATATATATATATATATATATATATATATATATATATATATTTATATATATATATATATATATATATATATATATATATATATATATATATACCGTATTTCCTTGAATTGCCGCCGGGGCGTTAATTAATTAAAAACCTCTTCTCACTCCTGCGCTTACCAAAGGCATGCGGTAAAAGTAAGCATGCGCTAATTATTTTAAAACCTCTTCTCACTCCGGCACTTACCAAAGGTGTGCAGTAAAAATTTGAGTGTGATTTAAGCTTGGACCTTAAATCCTACTGAATAGCTCTTAATCTTCTTCCCTTTATGCGATTTCAAATGACCTGTATTGAAATTACCAGGCTGTAATACTAAGCATGCGCTAATTATTTCCGGAAGCGAGTTTGACCCGGCAGTAATTCAAGGCAGGCGCATACTATATGCCCTGCGGCAATTCAAGGAAATACGGTATATACAAAATATATATGAAATATTCGCGTTGGTGAATTATACTACTCCCTTCTTAACCACGCCCCCCCTGCCCCAACCACGCCCCAACCACGCCTTCGCCCCACCCCCGACCTTGTCCACAGAGTAGAGATGCGCGGTTTGCGGTCTCATCCGCGGAGTCGCGGTCGGGCGGGTGACATGACAAAAAAATACATTTTAATTAGATTCGGGCGGGTGGCGGTTGAACCATTCGGAAATATTTGATATACATGGTTCTGTGATCGGTATCCTTTACCATTCAAAGAGCCATTTAAGATCCGTGTCACAAAGCGAAGAAGACAGTAGGAGACGCAAACATTCTCCAGAATGACTGCCGGCATTCACCTAGTTAATAAGTATTAGGGCGCGCTATGAAGCCATCTGCTTTGTCGCCTTTTACAGCATGTACGATTTGCTTGTCAGTCCAGCAACATGTTGTGTGTGGCTTCCGCAAACACACGCACACCACTGCAAGGCATACTGGGTGACACAAAGTACACTAATGGTTGTGATATAAACCATTTTAACACTCTTAGTAATATGCGCCACGCTGTGAAGCCACACCAAACAAGAATGACACATTTCGGGAGAACATCCGCCCAGTAACACGACATAAAGGCAACACAACAAATACCAAGAATCATTTGCATCCATGACACTTCCTGACTATTTTATACACCCCGCTAGCAGCAAACTCCGCGTCGGTAAGGTAGGCGGGGTTGGGGGCGCGGGGGTGTAAAATATATTCAGGAAGTGTCACGGATGCAAAGGATTCTGGGTTTTTGTTGTGTTGCGTTTATGTTGTGTTACTGTGAGGATGTTCTCCCGAAATGTGTTTGTCATTCTTGTTTGGTGTGGCTTCACAGTGTGGCGCATATTAGTAAGAGTGTTAAAATTGTTTATATCACAACCATCAGTATGCCTTTCAATCTTGTATGTGTGATTGCGGAAGCTACATACAACATGTTGCTGGACTAACAATCGGTTTGTACATGTTGTTGAAAGTGTCAAAGGCAATGGCTTCACAGCACGCCCTTGTTCTTGTCATCAGGATGAACACCATTGGATATTCGCGAGAACTTTAGCGGCTCCCATTGTCTTCTTTACTCTGTGAAACGGGTTTAAATAGCTCTTTGAGTGGTTAAGATGGCTGACATCTGATGTATTTCAACGGGCGGGTGGCGGGCGGTTGCGCTTCTGATAAAATATCTGTTACGGTGGACGGCGGGTGGATGTTCGATTTTGGTGATGCGGTTGCGGATTATATAATTGCCTATTCATGCATCTCTACCACAGAGTGTACTTGGGTGTCTTACTTTTTTGCAGAGCTTGAGAGTCTTGCTAAAGATTAAATAAAAAGTTCTTTTTTTTTTAAACCAGGAGGTCTTTCACAGCATGTTTAAATTGGCCTTTAAGGGGTTGTAAAGACATTTATTACACAACTGAATACATGTGATTTGGAATGTTGGCTGATTAGCAGATACAAAGACTATTCATTTGCAATGTGAATTTCATCATCCATCATGGAGCAATATCTGGTTAGGTGTATGAAGAGAATATCTGCTGCCTTAAAGAAGCGCGATAGAGAATACCCGTCTAGACATTGGCTTCTAAATAATGCAGTAACGCAGGCATTCTGCCTTAACATCGGATGCTTACAAAAGATGGCTCGCCGCGATGAGATGCAACTGGAATCTTTTCATCTTTTTATCTCGTGCTTTTTTTTTTTTTTGCTAAATACTTTCCTGAGAAATGGAAAAAAATCTCCTCTGCGGCAGCTAATATATTCACAGTTTGTCCCCTGCATTCCATTTTCCATGTGAACCAAGTCAACAGTCGTTCACTCCTCAGCAAAACAGGAAAGAAAACATTACAAGATGCATGAAATGTACATTATTCAAAAGAACAAATTATGTGTACAACCATGGCTCAGATGGTGTGTTGCTACACTTGGAAACTTGTAGGCCTAATTAGATATATAGACAGACAAATATGCTATTTCCAATTATTTTTTATAATCTATTATTGCACCTAAAAAACATATTAATTCAACCCTGTCAATATCTACGCCATTTATTTGTATTTGTGTTTGACTTTCTCTCCTACTGCTACCAAATAGAAATTAAGTAAGTATGTTATTTTTTATTTGTAAAACGCTTTTGCAGGATAAAAATCACAAAACGCTTTACAAAGCATAGGTGAAGTAAAACAACAATTCAATCAAAACAAGAGTGTGGAGGTTGCCCTCCAGTGGGTTCCACAGACCACCAAACACCGCCATGATAGCCCGGATCAGAATTAAAACACGGTTTTATTTTTTATAAGTTTGTTCAGCTCCAACCACGTCTCTCCTTCCGGCTGCTGCTAATAAAGGAGATAGGTGATTAGATAACAAGGCCCACCTGGGCCATCCACGCACCTATCGCTGTTTTTGAGGCTGGTCCTGGCACACCCCGTTGCAACGCAGGCCCGCAGCCCACGCCCCCCTCCACAAACAGGGGCAACATCATAAAACAAATACAAAGTGGATTAAAATTGATAGTTAAAATGTGCATTGACTAAAAGCTTTACTAAAAAGAGAAGTTATCAAATGTTTCTTAAAAGTTTCAACAGAGTCAAGATCACGGAGGGACTGGTGCAAATTGTTCCAAGAGTCTGGGAGCTATAGCCTGGAATGCCACGTCCGCACAAGTTTTAAAACAAGTTTTTGGGATTTTTAAAAGACCCTAGCCTGAAGACCAGTGCCTGCCCCCTGAAGAGTAGGAGCATAACAAGTTAGTGATATCCTGAGGGGCCCCACAATGCAACACATGGAATGTCAGGACTAAAATCTTAAACTCAATGCGGAATTTAACTGGAAGCCAATAAAGACCGGATAAAACGGGGGTGATATGGGCTGTTTTGGGTGCACCGGTCAAAAGTCTGGCAGTCGCATTTTGTAAACTCTGAAGTCTCTTTAGCGTTGACTTGTAGAAAGGAGTGAAAAGAGAATTGCAATAGTACATACGAGACAAAATGTATGCGTGAATGATCCTTTCGAGGTCCAATTTGACAACAAATTTCTCACTTTAGAAATATTTCTGAGATGAATAACAGTTTTTGGTCGGTTGACGGCGGTGACCCTCCAAAGACATTGACTGATCAAACACGACCCCGAGGCTGCTCTGAGGCTGCTTTTAACAGATGCACCCAGAGCACCAAGGGAGTTCCTGATCAGGTGGATATTTTTATCGTGAGCAATTTTTTAGTTTCCGTTTTGTTTGTATTTATCTGGAGAACATTTGAGGACAACCAGTTTTTGATACAGGATACGCACTCCAAGAACTCAGATAAAATGTGAAACTCTGTATCATTGAAGGAGCATAACAGTTGAATATCATCTGTGTAGAAATGATAAGAAACATTTTTAAAACTACCTATCAACCTCCCAAGCATCATTTTAGTTTTACTGACATTCAAAGATAGTCTGTTTTTGTCAAACCCTCTCTTTATTTTTATTCATTGCTTCTGTAAATATTTGGATTAGCTTCTCTGTGTCTTTCTTTCTGAACAAAACAAAGTTGTGTTTTCTGCAAACAATACTAACTTTAAGTCATCTGTAACTTTACAGGTGTTGTTTGTATAGAGATTGAACTATTTTGGGCTCAGTACTGTTCCCTGGGTTTTGCTGCAATATATATATATATATATATATATATATATATATATATATATATATATATATATATATATGTTGTCTGTCTATCTGTGTTGGCCCTGCGATGAGGTGGCGACTTGTCCAGGGCGAACCCCGCCTTCCGCCCGATTGTAGCTGAGATAGGCGCCAGCGCCCCCCGCGACCCCAAAAGGGAATAAGCGGTAGAAAAATGGATGGATGGATGGATATATATATATATATATATATATATATATGTATATATATATATATATATATATATATATATATATATATATGTATATATATATATATATATATATATATATATATATATATATATATATATATATATATGTATATATATATATATATATATATATATATATATATATATATATATATATATATATATATATATATATATATATATATATATATATATATATATATATATATATATATATATATACCGTATTTCCTTGAATTGCCGCCGGGGCGCTAATTAATTCAAAACCTCTTCTCACTCCTGCGCTTACTAAAGGCATGCGGTAAAAGTAAGCATGGGCTAATTATTTTAAAACCTCTTCTCACTCCGGCACTTACCAAAGGCATGCAGTAAAAATGTGAGTGTGATGTAAGCTTGGACATTAAATCCGACTGAATAGCTCTTAATCTTCTTCCCTTTATTCGATTTCAAATTACTGGTATTGAAATCAGCCTCCTCCATTTTGAAAATGATGACAAGGGAAGTGTCACTCGTGACGTCGCGAGTTTTACCAAGCGGTAATACTAAGCATGTGCTAATTATTTTGCGAAGCGAGTTTTACCCGGCAGCAATCCATCTGCTCAAAGAGTCAACTCTCCAAAGAGATACAACTTGTTCAAAGCCAAATCCTGTCTCCTGTGAAATGCACAAGGTCCGATCAGGGTTTATCTGCCACACAAGACTGAAACTTTCCATTAAACTCTCAAAAGTGACAGGCAAGTGGAACCACTAAGGCCCTTCTATGCAATCTCATGATGGGCAGCTAACCAGCTGGATGATGCCTAGAGAGGCAGTAATTGCCCCAGAAAAACATTCCTGACAGTGTGCTCTCCTGATCTCAATAACTCATGTCAAAGGTGGATGGGTGGGATTTCATTAGAGACCATTAATAAAAGTGAACAGCGGGATACTGGAGTGCTGCTCGCATTTATTTGCATGTGCTGCACAAGCAATTGCCTGACTGTAGGACCTGCTGCATTAATAAAGTGGTGGACGCTGGGATCGGGCTTATTTGGTGCAAACAAGCCCTCTGTGGGATTGTTCTGAATTGTTTTGCGGCAGCAAGTCAAATTTGAATGCTAATCACCTCATGTATTGACACCTGCATGGATGTCCTACTAAAAAATGGTGTATGGCTACATTCGGAAAACGTCAAAATGTGCGCGATAATCATTTATTTTGTACATCCCAATCAACGCGGAATTGGCCGCACGTTTGAGTGGTCTGCGATGAGGTGGCGACCTGTCCATGGTGTACCCCGCCTTCCGCCCATGTGCAGCTGGGATAGGCTCCAGCCCCCTCCCCTCAACCCCACAAGGGGCAAGCAGTTGAAAATGGATGGATGGATGTTTGAGTGACTAGCCACTGTCTGTCCACACCCCCAGTTCAATCAATCAATCAAAGTCTACTTACAAACCCCGTTTCCATATGAGTTGGGAAATCGTGTTATATGTTAATATACACAGAATACAATGATTTGCCAATCCTTTTCAACCCATATTCAATTAAATGCACTATAAGGACAATATATTTGATGTTCAAACTCATAAACTTTTTTTTTTTTTGCAAATAATATTAACTTAGAATTTCATGGCTGCAACACGTGCCAAAGTAGTTGGGAAAGGGCATGTTCACCACTGTATTACATCACCTTTTCTTTTAACAACACTCAATAAACGTTTGGGAACTGAGGAAACTAATTGTTGAAGCTTTGAAAGTGGGAATTCTTTACCGTTCTTGCTTGATGTACAGCTTCAGTCGTTCAACAGTCCGGGGTCTTGTTTTCGTATTTTACGCTTCATAATGCGCCACACATTTTCGATGGGAGACATGTCTGGACTGCAGGCAGCCCAGGAAAGTACCCGCACTCTTTTACTACGAAGCCACGCTGTTGTAACACGTGGCTTGGCATTGTTTTGCTGAAATATGCAGGGTCGTCCATGATAACGTTGCTTGGATGACAACATATGTTGCTCCAAAACTTGTATGTACCTTCCAGCATTAATGGTGCCTTCACAGATGTGTAAGTTACCCATGCCTTGGGCACTAAAACACACCCATACTTTTACAGATGCTGGCTTTTGAACTTTGCGCCTATAACAATCCGGATGGTTATTTTCCTCTTTGTTCCGGAGGACACCACGTCCACAGTTTCCAAATATAATTTGAAATGTGGACTCGTCAGACCACAGAACACCTTTCCACTTTGCATCAGTCCATCTTGGATGAGCTCGGGCCCAGCAAAGCCGGTGGCGTTCGCTTTGCATAGTAGAGTTTTAACTTGCATTTACAGATGTAGCGACCAACTTTAGTTACTGACAGTGGTTTTATGAAGTGTTCCTGAGCCCATGTGGTGATATCCTATACACACTGATGTCGGTTTTTGATGCAGTACCGCCTGAGGGATCAAAGGTCCGTAATATCATCGCTTACGTGCAGTGAATTCTCCAGATTCTCTGAACCTTTTGATAATTTGACGGACCGTAGATGGTAAAATCCCTAAATTCCTTGCAATAGCTCGATGAGAAATGTTGTTCTAAAACTGTTCGACAATTTGCTTACAAATTGGTGACCCACGCCCCATCCTTGTTTGTGAATTACTTAGCATTTTTTTGGAAGCTGCTTTTATACCCAATCATGGCACCCACCTGTTCCCAATTAGCCTGCACACCTGTGGGATGTTCCAAATAGGTGTTTATCAGTATTTATTGCCACCTTCCCCAACTTCTTTGTCATGTGTTGCTGGCTTCAAATTCTAAAGTTAATGATTATTTGCACAAACATTTTTTAAAATCTGTTTTAACATCAAATATGTTGTCTTTATAGCATATTCAATTGAATGTGGGTTGAAAATTATTTGCAAATCATTGTATTCCGTTTATATTTACATCTAACACAATTTCCCAACTCACATGGAAATGGGGTTTGTATATAGCCCTTAATCACAAATGTCTCAAAGGGCTGCAGAAGCCACAATGACACCCTCGGTTCAGATCCCACACCAGGGCAAGAAAAAACTCAACCCCACGGGCCCAGTGAGAAACCTTGGAGGGGACCGCAGATGTGGGCATCCTGCCCCTGGGCTAGTTAATAATGAGATAGTCCAGTCCATGGTGGGGCTAGTGGGGGAATCATCTTGAATGGAGACAAGTAGCCAACTTTAAATGTGCAAATCCTATTTAAATTAGCCGGATGTGTGAGATCCCCCACTCTGCGCAGTCAGAAAACACAAAGGTAATCCGCAAGACGGCGAAAAAGAAGAATTTCATGCATTTTTTTGGAGGTTCTACCCGTTGGAGTGTCGTCTTTGGCAACCTGTCCTAGCAGCAAACGAAAGAGGAAAGAATGGGACTGTGTGTGCCAGACTGTCAATGCTGTGGGGTCAGAGAACCTCACACAGGCGGGAAAAACATGTAAAAATGTGTTCTGACATCAAGGTGGTTGTAAGGCGGAGGATGGCTGCCCACCGCTAAAGTATGGCCAGAATAGTCAATACGAAGGTCCCGAGTAGTCCTGAATTCAATTAAATTTAATTCGGGCTCGGGATCTTTCTGTGTGGAGTTTGCATGTTCTCCCAATGACTGAGTGGGTTCCCTCCGGGTACTCCGGCTTCCTCCCACCTCCAAAGACATGCACCTGGGGATAGGTTGATTGGCAACACTAAAATTGGCCCTGGTGGTTGAATGTGAGTGTGAATGTTGTCCCTCTATCTGTGTTGGCCCTGTGAGGAGGTAGCGACTTGTCCGGGGTGTACCCCACCTGCCGCCCGAATGCAGCTGAGATTGGCTCCGACCACCACCCCGCGACCCAAAAAGAAAATGATGTGTGCAGTCGATTGGTCTTCTACCTCAGTAGAAGCATTTAAGTCCCTGTGGAGACACGGAGCCGACAGCAGGGTAGGACATACAGCGGTCCTACTCAAGATGGGGGTCAGGGGGCGGAGTGTGCGGCAGAGCGGAGAGGCGGGGCGCGCTTGGAGCCAAGCTGCGCCAATCCAAGTCAGGTGCGTAGATCACACACCTGCTCTCAATCCCTGCATCTTCTCCTGCAGCATAAAAGGGGAGAAGGAGGAGCGATCGAGGAGGAAGGAGTAGGAGGAACAGGCAACAGAACCTGGAGACCGAGAACGACTGAAGGCGAGAGAAGAGCGAGCAGGATCGGAGTAGCTGAAAAACGATCCGAGCAAAAGACGGAAGCTTTATTGAAAAATAAAACAAGAGTCAAGCCTGCTCGGCGATGTCCTTCCTCTATGATCCATGCAACCCACACGATGACAGCAGGAAGCCGTTCACAGTCCCATTTTAAAACTAATTTGTATACTCTAGCCTTCAAATAGACCCCCTTTTTAGACCAGTTGATCTGCTGTTTCTTTTCTTGTTTCCTCTGCCCCCCCCCCTTTGTGGAGTGGGGGCTGGGGTGACACAGGTCCGGTGGCTATGGATGAAGTGCTGGCTGTCCAGAGTCAGGCCCTGGGATGGACCGCTCGCCTGTACATCGGTTGGGAACATCTGTGCGCTGCTGACCCGTCTCCGCTTGGGATGGTCTCCTGCTGGGTCCACTGTGGACGGGACCCTCGTTACTATATTGGATCCACTATGGACTGGACTCTCACTGTTATGTTGGATCCACTATGGACTGGACTTTCACAATATCCTGTTAGACCCGGGGCTTCACGGTGGCAGAGGGGTTAGTGCGTCTTCCTCACAATACGAAGGTCCTGCAGTCCTGGGTTCAATCCCAGGCCCGGGATCTTTCTGTGTGGAGTTTGCATGTTCTCCTCGTGAATGCGTGGGTTCCCTCCGGGTACTCCGGCTTCCTCCCACTTCCAAAGACATGCACCTGCAGATAGGTTGATTGGCAACACTAAATTGGCCCTAGTGTGTGAATGGGAGTGTGAATGTTGTCTGTCGATCTGTGTTGGCCCTGTGAGGAGGTGGCGACTTGTCCAGGGTGTATCCCGCCTTCCGCCCGATTGTAGCTGAGATAGGCGCCAAAAGGGAATAAGCGGTAGGAAATGGATGGATGTTAGACCCGCTCGACATCCATTGCTTTCGGTCTCCCCTAGAGTCCTCTCCATGGTTTCTCATAGTCATTGTCACCGACCTCCCACTGGGGTGAGTTTTTCCTTGCCCTTATGTGGGCTCTGTACCGCGGATGTCATTGTGGCTTGTGTAGCCTTTTGAGACATTTGTGATTTAGGGCGTTATAATTCAACATTGATTGATTGATTGGTAATTTAATGTTGGCCATTTCAGCTGCATTGTATCCATCCATCCATTTTTTACTGCTTGTCCCTTTCAGGGTCGCGGGGGGTGCTGGAGCCTATCTCAGCTGCATTTCGGCGGAAGGCTGGACAAGTCGCCACCCCATTGCAGGGCCAACACACATATACAGACGACATTCAGACACTCGGGCCAATTTTGTGTTGCCAATCAGTCTGTCCCCAGGTGCATGGTCTTGGAATTTAAAATACCTGGCTAACATACTGATAGTTCCGTCCCACGCGTCTGGATTGGCTCGGCTCAGGGTCGACTGGCACAGTCCCGAACGGCAGGCCAGCTCCCTGTAGTTATGCCCCGGTTGCCAAGAACCCCAGCGTGGTCAGCGACTGTGCGGGCACAGGCAGCTCACGGCCCCTTGCCGTGTTGTGCTCTACAGGCGGCCTCAGCTCATGGCGCAGTTCCAAGTGTCAAAACTAAAGCAGCTCATTTGACAGTCAGTCCTCTCTGTCACAAAACACATGCTTTTTACTAGGGGTGTTGGAAAAAATCGATTCGAATACGTTGTGCGATTCAGAATCGATTCTCATTTTTTTTAAATCGAGTTTTTTTTTTTTAATCAATCCAACAAAACAATACACAGCAATACCATAACAATGCAATCCAATTCCAAAACCAAACCTGACCCAGCAACACTCAGAACTGCAATAAAGACACAAACACGACACAGAACAAGCCAAAAGTATCCATCCATCCATCCATCATCTTACGCTTATCCCGAGGTTGGGTTGCGGGGGCAGCAGCCTAAGCAGGGAAGCCCAGACTTCCCTCTCCCCAGCCACTTCGTCCAGCTCTTCCCGGGGGATCCCGGGGCGTTCCCAGGCCAGCCGGGAGACATAGTCTTCCCAACGTGCCAAAAGTAGTGAAACAAAAATGAATATTATCAACAACAGTGTCAATATTAGTTATAATTTCAGCATAGCAATGATTAAAAATCCCTCATTGACATTATCATTAGACATTTATAAAAATTCAAACAAAGAACAATAGTGTCACAGTGGCTTACACTTGCATCGCATCTCATAAGCTTGACAACACACTGTGTCCAATGTTTTCACAAAGATAAAATAAGTCATATTTTTAGTTCGTTTAATAGTTAAAACAAATTTACATTATTGCAATCAGTTGATAAAACATTGTCCTTTACAATGATAAAAGTTTTTTTTTTTTAATCTACTACTCTGCTAGTATGTCAGCAGACTGGGGTAGATCCTGTTGAAATCCTATGTACTGAATGAATACAGAATCGTTTTGAATTGGAAAAATATCGTTTTTGAATCGAGAATCGAATCGAATCGAAAAAAATCGATATATTATCGAATCGTGACCCCAAGAATCGATATTGAATCGAATCGTGGGACACCCAAAGATTCACAGCCCTACTTTCTACGCATATCTTCTAATACTGATAAGTGAAGTGAATTATATTTATATAGCGCTTTTTCTCTAATGACTTAAAGCGCTTTACATAGTGAAACCCAATATCTAATTTTTACATTTAAACCAGTGTGGGTGGTAGTGGGAGCAGGTGGGTAAAGTGTCTTGCCCAAGGACACAACGGCAGTGACTAGGATGGCGGAAGCGGGGATCGAACCTGGAACCCTCAAGTTGCTGGCACGGCCGCTCTACCAACCGAGCTATGCCGCCCCGATAAAGCAGCCATTGCTTAAATGTGTTTTTTGGCCCCAACTTTGTCTATGCTTTTATATCCGTTCATGTAACTGTACAGACTGGGGTGTATATTGTACAGTATTTTGTATTTCTACAGTGTTTTGTATATTGTACAGGATTGCTTGTTATTTTTATTGGATGGTAGTCTGTTTGTTTCAATTGTTAGTTTCTCCTTTATTACCTCTTGTGTTATGTATTTTACCCCATATTTGTTCCCAGAAACGCACTTTAAATTGGAGTCTTTAATCTCGTTATATGCAAATAAAATGACAATAATTCTATTCTATTCTAATTGCTCATACGTCTCTGATGTGCACACTAGTCAATCTGAGGAGTAATTGTTTGCACATTTCTTTATTCAAACAGATACCCAACATCACCTCGGTGTGTCGCCAGCAGGTAGAATTCCCGCATTCAGTTCACTCTTGATACATCTCAACTTTGCCTTGAAAATGTGCGTATGCCAGGTTTTTGTGAGTACACACTTGATAAGTGAGGCCCCGGGCCTTCTGGGTTTCACATTTGTGCTCGAATGTCCTTTTGTGCACATGGACAGCGAGGTATTCAAGTAGAAGTGCATGTCTGCTGTTGCTTGAAATTAGGTGGTAAGTATTCAACAAAAAAAAACGATTATGTGTTTCCTGACTCAGCGTCTTTCTCTTACAGACACTAATGATTGTCCATGTTTTTCAGTCAGTACAGATTGTTGTCTTATCGCATTGTGTTGTGCATTACAACCGTGCTGACTTATAAGCACGCTTATTGTTTGTCGTAGTTAGCTTTTATGCCGAAATATTAGTACGCTAGGAAAAGAGTTCCTCAGTGTTCGCTCTTACAAAAATAGTATCTCTACAGTTTAGTTATGATACTGGTTACGGAAAAATTAAACCTTCTGTATTCTTGTCTTTCATAAGGATGGTGAACGATAAGCAAAATTCCAATTACATGAAGCACGCATAGTAGTTTCTGACAATATGCTAAATGACCATTTTATTTTTGTTATGTGAAAGACCCCAATGACTAGGTTGTCTGTCGGCACCCAAATGACTAAAAACGTCCCTGATAGTACATTATATGTACATCCAAAGAGACTACACACAAAAAAAATCCCAGTCCTTTAAAAAAATGCACATTTCTATTCAACTGAAGAGCCCCCCCGAGTTCGGTTCAAAACATTGGAAAGAAACATTTTGCAGCAAATTCCTACCTAAAAGTGTTTCTGTTGTATAAATGAACTTGGACCACCGTAAACACATTGGAACAGGGACCCCAAACTTTTTGACTTAGGGGCCATATTGTTAAAACAATTTGGCCAGGGTCCAGGCTATTATATACATATATACTTATATGTATATATATATATGTATATATATATATATCCATCCATCCATCCATCCATTTTTTTACCGCTTGTCCCTTTTTGGGGTGGCGGGGGTGCTGGCTATATATATATATACACACACACACACACACACACATTTATGTTTCCGAGCGCGACGGTGAAATGTATTTTTAGACAATAAGATTTGCCTGAGAGGTTAGGAGACACCGAAAGTAACAAGCCGTAGAAAATAGATTTGAAAGGAGAGATTAAAAAAAAATAAAAAATAAAAAATAAATGAAATACATTTAAAAAAAATATAATAATTTGGGACTTCCCGCGGGCCGGATTTTGGACGCTGGCGGGCTGGATCCGTAGTGCATTAGCAGATCCTCGCCTTGACATTTTAACCGTGGTACAAAACATAAACACTGGGGTCCAAACTTGTGATTTACTTCACTGAGGCATTCCTCAAGGCACCGCTTTAAGTCCTCTCGTTTTTGGCAATTACACATTTTTTTCGTAAGCTGAAGTGAAGTGAATTATATTTATATAAGGTCCTGAGTAGTCCTGGGTTAAATCCCGGGCTCGGGACTTTTCTGTGTGGAGTTTGCATGTCCTCCCCGTGACTGCGTGGGTTCCCTCCGGGTACTCCGGCTTCCTCCCACTTCCAAAGACATGCACCTGGGGATAGGTTGATTGGCAACACTAAATTGGCCCTAGTGTGTGAATGTGAGGGTGAATGTTGTCCGTCTATCTGTGTTGGCCCTGCGATGAGGTCGCGACTTGTCCAGGGTGTACGCCACCTTCTGCCCGGTTGTAGCTGAGATAGGCACCAGCGCCCCCCGCGACCCCAAAGGGAATAAGCGGTAGGAAATGGATGGATGGATGGATAGCGCTTTTCTCTAGTAACTCAAAGTGCTTTTATATAGTGAAACCCAATATCTAAGTTACATTTAAACCAGTGTGGGTGGCACTGGGAGCGGTTGTCTTGCCCAAGGACACAGCGGCAGTGACTAGGATGGCAGAAGCGGGGATCGATCCTGGAACCCTCATGTTGCTGGCACGGCCACTCTACCAACCGAGCTATAACCGCCCCTGGTGATTTACGTAACTTAAGTGTCACTGTAGCTAGTTTACTTCAAATTCAGTCAGTAATCATTTGGTCAACTTCTTCAGTTATACTTGTAGTGTTCCTCAAGGTTCCATTTTCAGGTCCTCTCTTTTTCAGAATTTGGGCTATTCAACTGGAGGCCGGCGACTTCAGTTATGTTTTCCAACATCCATCCATCCATTTCTACCGCTTATTCCCTCCTGGGGTCGCGGGGGCCGCTGGCGCCTATCTCAGCTACAATCGGGCGGAGGGCGGGGTACACCCTGGACAAGTCGCCACCTCATCGCAGGGCCAACACAGATAGACAGACAACATTCACACTCACATTCACACACTAGGGCCAATTTAGTGTTGCCAATCAACCTATCCCCAGGTGCATGTCTTTGGAGGTGGGAGGAAGCCGGAGTACCCGGAGGGAACCCACACAATTACGGGGAGAACATGCAAACTCCACAGAGAAAGATCCCGAGCCCGAGATTGAACCCAGGACTACTCAGGACCTTCGTATTGTGAGGCACACGCACTAACCCTTTCACCACCGTGCTGCCCTCGTTTTTAGAAATTACACATTTTTTTCGTAAGGTAAAGTGAATTAAATTTATATAGCGCCTTTCTCCAGTGACTCAAAGCGCTTTTACATAGTGAAACCCAATATCTGAGTTACATTACTGGGAGTTACTGGGAGCGGGTGTCTTGCCCAAGGACACAGCGGCAGTGACTAGGATGGCAGAAGCGGGGATCGAACCTGGAACCTTAAAGTTGCGGGTACGACCGCTCTACCAACCAAGCTATACTGCACCTGGTGATTTACGTAACTTAAGTGTCACTGTAGCTAGTTTACTTCAGATTCAGTCAGTAGTCATTTAGTCAACTTCTTCAGTTATACTCGTAGTGTTCCTCAAGGTTCCATTTTCAGGTCCTCTGTTTTTCAGAATTTGGGCTATTCAACTGGAGGCCGGCGACTTCAGTTATGTTTTGCAACATCCATCCATCCATTTTCTACCGCTTATTCCCTTTTGGGGTCGCGGGGGGCGCTGGCGCCTATCTCAGCTACAATCGGGCGGAAGGCGGGGTACACCCTGGACAAGTTGCCACCTCATCGCAGGGCCAACACAGATCGACAGACAACATTCGCACTCACATTCACACACTAGGGCCAATTTAGTGTTGCCAATCAACCTATCCCCAGGTGCATGTCTTTGGAGGTGGGAGGAAGCCGGAGTACCCGGAGGGAACCCACACAATTACGGGGAGAACATGCAAACTCCACAGAGAAAGATCCCGAGCCCGGGATTGAACCCAGGACTACTCAGGACCTTCGTATTATGAGGCAGACGCACTAACCCTTTCTCCACCGTGCTGCCCTCGTTTTTAGCAATTACACATTTTTTTCGTAAGGTAAAGTGAATTAAATTTATACAGCGCTTTTTTCTAGTGACTCAAAGCGCTTTTACATAGTGAAACCCAATATATGAGTTACATTACTGGGAGTTACTGAGAACGGGTGTCTTGCCCAAGGACATAGCGGCAGTGACTAGGATGGCAGAAGCGGGGATCGAACCTGGAACCCTAAAGTTGCTGGTACGACCACTCTACCAACGGAGCTATAACCGCCCCTGGTGATTTACGTAACTTAAGTGTCACTGTAGCTAGTTTACTTCAGATTCTGTCAGTAGTCATTTGGTCAACTTCTTCAGTTACACTCGTAGTGTTCCTCAAGGTTCCATTTTCAGGTCCTCTCTTTTTCAGAATTTGGGCTATTCAACTGGAGGCCGGCGACCTCAGTTAAGTTTTGCAACATCCATCCATCCATTTCTACCGCTTATTCCCTTTTGGGGTCGCTGGCGCCTATCTCAGCTACAATCGGGCGGAAGGCGGGGTACACCCTGGACAAGTCGCCACCTCATCCCAGGGCCAACACAGATAGACAGACAACATTCACACACACATTCACACACTAGGGCCGATTTAGTGTTGCCAATCAACATATCCCCAGGTGCATGTTTTTGGAGGTGGGAGTAAGCCGGAGTACCCGCAGGGAACCCACACAATTACGGGGAGAACATGCAAACTCCACACAGAAAGATCCCGAGCCCGGGATTGAACCCAGGACTACTCAGGACCTTCGTATTGTGAGGCAGACGCACTAACCCTTCTACCACCGTGCTGCCCTCGTTTTTAGCAATTACACATTTTTTTTGTAAGGTGAAGTGAATTAAATTTATACAGCGCTTTTCTCCAGTGACTCAAAGCGCTTTTACATAATGAAACCCAATATCTAAGTTACATTACTGGGAGTTACTGGGAGCGGGTGTCTTGCCCAAGGACTCAGCGGCAGTGACTAGGATGGCAGAAGCGGGGATCGAACCTGGAACCCTCAAGTTGCTGGTACGACCACTCTACAAACCGAGCTATACCGCCCCTGGTGATTTACGTAACTTAAGTGTCACTGTAGCTAGTTTACTTCAAATTCAGTCAGTAGTCATCTTAGTCAACTTCTTCAGTTACACTCGTAGTGTTCCTCAAGGTTCCATTTTCAGGTCCTCTCTTTTTCAGAATTTGGGCTATTCAACTAGAGGCCGGCGACTTCAGTTATGTTTTGCAACATCCATCCATTCATTTTCTACCGCTTATTCCCTTTTGGGGTCGCGGGGGGCGCTGGCCCCTATCTCAGCTACAATCGGGCGGAAGGCGGGGTACACCCTGGACAAGTCGCCACCTCATCGCAGGGCCAACACAGATAGACAGACAACATCCACACTCACATTCACACACTAGGGCCAATTTAGTGTTGCCAATCAACCTATCCCTAGGTGCATGTTTTTGGAGGTGGGAGGAAGCCGGAGTACCCGGAGGGAACCCACACAATTACGGGGAGAACATGCAAACTCCACACAGAAAGATCCCGAGCCCGGGATTGAACCCAGGACTACTCAGACCTTCGTTTTGTGAGGCAGACGCACTAACCCTTTCTCTGCCGTGCTGCCCTCGTTTTTAGCAATTACACATTTTTTTCGTAAGGTGAAGTGAATTAAATTTATACAGCGCTTTTCTCTAGTGACTCAAAGCGCTTTTACATAGTGAAACCCAATATATGAGTTACATTACTGGGAGTTACTGAGAACGGGTGTCTTGCCCAAGGACATAGCGGCAGTGACTAGGATGGCAGAAGCGGGGATCGAACCTGGAACCCTCAAGTTGCTGGTACGACCACTCTACCAACCGAGCTATACTGCCCCTGGTGATTTACGTAACTTAAGTGTCACTGTAGCTAGTTTACTTCAAATTCAGTCAGTAGTCATTTTAGTCAACTTCTTCAGTTATACTCGTATTGTTCCTCAAGGTTCCATTTTCAGGTCCTCTCTTTTTCAGAATTTGAGCTATTCAACTGGAGGCCGGCGACTTCAGTTATGTTTTGCAACAGATTCATAAAAACAATACACTGCTCTTTGACTTGTTTTTTTTGCAGAATATCATTAAAAACTAAATAAATTGACCGAAAACAAATGCATACTTTATAATGAATGAATGAATTTCTGCAACAACATTGAAAGTTCTGTATGGAGAAGGCAGAGGCCACAAAGCAAATGTCCTCCATCATCACAGGACAAAAAAATGTAAGCAGTGAAGATGTCGAATGCAGACTCTCTAATAGTGAAGAAAGACGTCTGAACCCCGGCCATTAGCTTTCTGGAAATGTGGCCCCCAAAACAATTCAGATGAATATCCCTGACTTACACTTACACTTATAACTGCACACATAATAAATACTATTTTTTACTTGCTGCAACATCCTTTAAATTGTTTTCTGTTCGTTCTTTAGAAACACACAAAGCGCAACTCCCAGCAGTCCCCAGGAAGCCTCAAGTGAGAAGGTTTTCTGGGGCAGCAGTGGCAGCTCGCCTTACTGAGTAACGGTTAACAATGTCCTCTGTGAGCCACCTTTGCCTGACTGAGCTGTGTTTATTATTCACTTTGTTGTGGATTGTGACAGTTTGTTTTATTTTTTATTGTATGTACTCCAAAGTAGTTGTTAAAGGCCTACTGAAACCCACTACTACCGACCACGCAGTCTGATAGTTTATATATCAATGATGAAATATTAACATTGCGACACCAATACGGCCGGTTTAGTTTACTAAATTGCAATTTTAAATTTCCCGCCAGGTATCCTGTTGAAAACGTCGCAGAATGATGACGCTTATGTTGACGCGTGCTTGTGACGTTATTGGTTGAAGCGGACATGTTCTCCCAGCACCGCGCAGGGGTAAAAATCGTCTCTTTTCATCGCATAATTACACAGTATTTTGGACATCTGTGTTGCTGAATCGTTTGCAATTTGTTCAATTAATAATGGAGACTATAAAGAATAATGCTGTTGGTGGAAAGCGGTGGATTGCAGCTGTCTTTAGCAACCCAAACACAGCCGGTGTTTCTTTGTTTGTTGTGAAGCTTTAACACAGAGCGGTCAAGCGAACATGTTTCTCTATGTCAACCAGCAAGTTTTTGGATAGGAAAATTGTGATATTAAGTCGGCTCTTACCGGAGACTTGAGTGGATTATGCGACCTCATCCTGCAGCTCAAATGGGCTCCTCGGCTTCTCTCAGAGACACTGGCGTTCACCGCAGCCATCCGACCTGCAGGTATGACTTTATAATCTCACCAAAATACTTTTAACACAATAAACAGATAAGGGATTTTCCAGAATTATCCTAGTAAATGTGTCTAATTACATCTGAAACGCTCCCACTGCCGGCGCAAATAGCCGTCGCCTTTTTTTTTTTTTTTTTTTCTAGTGCTTCACTCTAACTTTCCCCATCCACGAATCTTTCATCCTCGCTCCAATTAATGGGGAAATAGTCGATTTCTCGGTCCGAATAGCTAAAGCTGCTGGAGGCTATGATTATAAACAATGTGAGGATGTGAGGAGCCCTACAACCCGTGACGTCACGCGCACATCGTCTGCTACTTCCGGTAAAGGCAAGGCTTTTTATTAGCGACCAAAAGTTGCGAACTTTATCGTCGATGTTCTTTACTAAATCCTTTCAGCAAAAATATGGCAATATCGCGAAAGGATTAAGTATGACACATAGAATGGACCTGCTATCCCCGTTTAAATAAGAAAATCTCATTTTATTTGGCCTTTAACAGACCTTGCTATTAGTGTAAACTACAGTGACCATATTTTAGTTATCAAACAATGAGACACTTTAATTTCAGTACATTCGGCACGACAACAATGTCAACAATTATGTTTCTTTTTCACACAATCAAACCAGAATGGCTAATATCCACTTTCAACACATGCACTGTAACCCTGCACTTGTCAGACATAACATATGCAAATATATAATGTGACAAAATGTCACCAACACACCAGCATTAGTCACATATTAATGAGCTTTATTTTGGAATCCATCTGGGTAGAACAGAGCAAAATATATATTTTAAACAGTGTACATTTTACACCATCCTCTGTCCTCCGGGAGAGGATGGCTTCATTTGCAATCTAGGAGCAAAGCCCCCCCCCCCCGCCACCAACCATCTTGCAGACAGACTCAAAAAGCGGGTTGCAAATCCAATACATATTGTAGCCCACACGATAATCATCATAGGCACCCTTTAAAGGCCTACTGAAACCCACTACTAACAACCACACAGTCTGATCGTTTATATATCAATGATGAAATATTAACATTGCAACACATGCCAATATGGCCTAAATTACAATTTTTAATTTCCCGGCAGTTTCGTCTTCGAAACGTCGTGTAATGATGACGTGTGCACAAGACGTCACAGGTTTTTGGGAAGTATGAGCGCTGCACACACACACAGCTACATGTCGTCTGCTTTAACGGCATAATTATACAGTTTTTTGGACATCTGTGTTGCTGAATCTTTAGCAATTTGTTCAATTAATATTGGAGAAGTCACAGTAGAAAGATGGAGTTGGGAAGCTTTAGCCTTTAGCCACACAAACACACGGTGATTCCTTGTTTAAAATTCCTGGAGGTGAAACTTTCCTATGGATCAGAGCGCGGTCAAGAAAACATGGATCCCGACCACATGTCAGCCAGCAGGTTTCGGTGAGAAAATTGTGGTTAAAACGTCAGTTCTTACCGGAGAAAAGCTGAGCTTGTGCCGTCCATAGCTGCCGTCGACTCCCTTGAGACACTGCGCGTCAAGACACCCGTTGATACACCCTTCCGACTATCAGGTACTGTTAAACTCACTAAAACACTAACAACACAATAGAAAGGTAAGGGATTTCCCAGAATTATCCTAGTAAATGTGTCTAAAAACATCGGAATCTGTCCCAATGCAATCGTTTTTTTTTTTTTTAGTCCGTCGCTATCAATATCCTCAAACACGAATCTTTCATCCTCGCTCAAATTAATGGGGAAATTGTCGTTTTCTCGGTCCGAATAGCACTTTTTGTTGGAGGCTCCCATTAAAAACAATGTGAATATGTGAAGAGCCCCCACACGTGTGACGTCATCGTCTGCGACTTCCGGTAGAGGCAGGGCATTTCTCTTAGGACGGAAAGTTGCGAACTTTATCGTGGATGTTCCCTACTAAATCCTTTCAGCAAAAATATGGCAATATCGCGAAATGATCAAGTATGACACATAGAATGGACCTGCTACATTAATCAATTCATGACCACAAGTACTGTTTTAAATGTAGTAAAAAAAAAAAATCATAATATGACCCATTTAAAGGCCTACTGAAACCCACTACTACCGACCACGCAGTCTGATAGTTTTTATATCAATGATGAAATATTAACATTACAACACATGCCAATACGGCCGGTTTAGTTTACTAAATTGCAATTTTTAATTTCTCGCGAAGTTTCCTGTTGAAAACGTCACGGAATGATGACGCGTGCGCGTGACGTCACCGGTGGTAGCGGACATATTCTCCCAGCACCGATCACGGCTAAAAGTAGTCCGTTTTTATCGCATAATTACACAGTACTCTGGAAATCTGTGTTGCTAAATCTTTTGCAATTTGTTCAATTAATAATGGAGACTACAAAGAAGAAAGATGTTGGTGGAAAGCGGTGTATTGCAGCCGGCTGTAACAACACAAACACAGCCGGTGTTTCTTTGTTTGTTGTGAAGCTTTAATATGGAACAGAGCGGTCAAGCGAACATGGTTCTCTACGACATGTCAACCGGCAGGTTTCGGTGACAAAATTGTGGTACTAAGTCGGCTCTTACCGTAAACATGAGCGGAGCTTGTGTCGTTCCTCCTGCAGCTGTCAAAGAGGCAGGTGTGACTTTCTTGGCTCCTCCGTGGCTTCCCTCAGAGACACTGGCGGTCACCACACCCTTCCGACTTTCAGGTATGACTATATAATCTCACTAAAACACTAGTAACACAATAAGCAGATAAGGCATTTTCCAGAATTATCCTAGTAAATTTGTCTAATAACATCTGAATCACTCCCACTACCCTCGTCTTTTTTTTTCTTCTAGTCCTTCACTGTCACTATCCTCATCCACGAATCTTTCATCCTCGCTCAAATTAATGGGGAAATTGTCTCTTTCTCGGTCCGAATCGCTCTAGTTGCTGGTGGCCATGATTGTGAACAATGTGAGGATGTGAGGAGCTCCAAAACCAGTGACGTCACGCGCACGTCGTCTGCTACTTCCGGTACAGGCAAGGCTTTTTTATTAGTTGATGTTCTCTACTAAATCATTTCAGCAAAAATATTGGATTGTCGCGAAATGATCAAGTATATGACACATAGAATGGACCTGCTATCCCCTTTTTAATAATTTCAGTAGGCCTTTAAATAAGCACTTTAATATTTGCAAAATGAGTACTTAATTCTGAAGTTCATTTCAGGTCGAAATTTCTAGTTACTGTTTGTTTTTTCTTCCTTCTTCTTGCGTCAGGTGACTCATCGATTGGCAAATTGTCGTGTTCCGAAGATCGAAGGTGCTCAGCTCAGACCAGACACATCAAGATCGTCAATTATGAATATTGGACATATCTAACATTTACGATTGTCGGCCCTAGTAACACGGGAAAATACAGGATAATCGCTCAGAGTTTTCTTTGCTGGGACAATATAATTGGGCCTATTTCTGACTTTGTTCGGAAGTGCTCAAAATTGGCCACAATTACCCTTTTGAGTGTACTGTGCCTAAAAATTACATGCAGACTTGAGCACGGATGTAATTTAGGGCAGAGGGGTGGGTTTAGGGAAATACGTCAAAAAGCAGCTTTTTTGTCCCCTGCACTCTTTTACTATCCACAAATCATTTTACACTATCAAATGGAGACAAGTCAAATACTAGTGCCAGGCGGAAGACTGCCACTCAGGCTGAAGCATGTCCCTTTAGACCACTCACAAGCTCATTAACTGGCTTTTTTGGGCTGCCTTCTTGCCAATGTGACAATGACTGACAACACACAGCTTTTAAATATTTCATCCATTGTTGAACAATGTTCCCTCTAAGATGCGTACCTACGCAATTACGCACTAAAGAAGCGTCCTCTTTGCACAGCAACTCTGCCACGCACAAAATAAAATCCAGTCGCAACTCCAAACAAAATAAACAGTTTATTCTGTACAATTTTGCAACGCAACTCTGCGAGTGACAGGTGGCAACAAGCATCCACAAAGGATAAAATAATGTTCGTCAATCCTATTCAATTATTGTAACATCCGTCGAGATTCTTTAAGGAGGACATGAATTTCACCGATCACTTTTATGAGCAAAACTGTTAATCGTGTCAGGCTTTCCCCCGACAGTTTGTCTATGTTTTAGTTTTTTCCTCTGCATTTGTCTGTTTCCTCTGTGTTTAGTATCTCCTGTCTTTAGTTCCTGTCTAGTGCTCTTATTTTGTCAGCTTCCTGTCTTGTTCCCTGAGTGCTGTGTTCCTCCTCAGCTGCGGCTGATTGGCACCTGGCCACACCTGTTGCCAATCAGCCCGCTTCTATTTGTACCTGCTTTGTCTTGTGTCAGTTGCTGGATAATTGTATTGTCGTTGCCACATATCACTCTTGTCGTGCTACCTGTCGTGTCCTTTTGTTACAGCTACTACCTGTTCTGGTCTTCGTAGCGGTAAGCTGTTTCTGTTAGCATTAGCCATTTCCAGTTTTTCCTGTTTGCTACCCGCTAGCTTCCACGCAAGGTCCTTTTTTGTTTTTTTGCTAGCTTCTATGCTAAAGACCCTTAGTTTTTTATTCCGCCCATGTGCGCGGTTTTTGTTTGTTCTTGTTCTATTATTTAAATTAAATCATGTTTTCCCATTCAATGTCTGCCTCCTTCTCTGCATCATGGGGTTCGTCAACAAATACCTCTGACAAATTGAAACCCGTGACCACCTTAAAAAAAACATTAGCAAAAACTTTCTAACCAGTAAAACGTAGCATTTTCTGCCGCACAAACCACGCCAAAACCAACTCTCTGTCATCTGTCATATCAACAGCAGTCTTTCTGTCACTTGCACCAACAGATGCAGTCATTAGACTCAGCCACTGATGCGTTTATGGCCACACAAAAAAGTCAGACAACTCCAACGCCACACATAAACTGTAGATGCCAGGTCATTATGTAACCTTAGTCACAAACTACACTGCAAAAAGTCAGTGTTCAAAAACAAAACAAAAAAAATATAAAAATGAGGGGTATTTTACTTGAACTAAGCACAATTATTTGCCAATACAACAATAACATTTGGCTTATCAAAACTTTCCAAAACAAGTAAAATGAGCTAACTTCAATGAACCCAAAAATACCTTAAAATAGGTATATTCTCACTAATAACAAGTGCACTTTTCTTGGTAGGAAAAAAAGAGACCTTTTTGCTCAATATGTTGAAAAATAGTGCCATTATCTAGACATAATGATATGTGCTCGGCCTTCCATTTACTTGTACTAAAAACTAATTTATTGTTCTTAATAGAAAGGCAACAAGGCAACCGCTTGTTACTCTCCTGGTCTCCTAGCCGCTCAGGCAAATCATATTGTCTAAAAATGCATTTTACCATCGATAACATGACATCATCACGCCAAGTGCGTGCTCTTTTAGTCAATTAGTGTTTATATATACAGTCTGGCTGCCGGCCAAAAAGTTTTTAATTGTAATTTAGAAAAATGTATCTGAATGTGAATGAACTATTTATGTTCAAAATTGTTAAACATATCACATGTTAAATGTTTAAATATTAACTGTCAGTTTACTGTACTGTGCCAACAGTACTACTAGAAGAGTACGTGTTTTCTATTTGTTTATTTTAAAATAAAACCGCAAAATCCATTTGGCTGTCTTCCGTTTTCATTAAGAGAACAATAGTGATTCTTTTTTTTTCATGCTTGAAATAAGAAATTATTTCTTAAAAAAAAAATAGTTCTATAATTGTGAGTGTTGATGACACAGCTTTGCCACAGTTGATATTTTAGTTTCAAGCATGTTTTACTCATGTAAAACATTCATGTTCAAGCATGTAATAGTCTTCAATAGTTTTCGTAGATTGTACATCACTGTAGTAACACTTCTGTACTCTGACCATATTATTAGGTCAGTCATACCGGAAATACCGTTAAAATGGTAAATAAATATCTAACAATTGAGTCAATATCATACTCTCTCGAAACATCCAGAAAGCGCCAACAATACTCCATTTACATGTCGTGACCTGAAAATTAACTAAATATAATTGATATTGTTATTACGAGCGCTGACGCAGACGGACTATTTTAGCGGTGCATTGGTAGCAGCGAGCTAATGCTATCTTACGCTGCTATTGTTGACACACTGCTTCTGCTCGGTCTCAAACTTCCTAAAAGTGAATTCTAGATTATTAATCACTGCAAGTAGCCATGGACCAGGCTGGTCCACTTTCACATTTTCCCACCGAGATGGTGAAAAAGATTGTGGGGATTGCGATTGGGTCTTCATCTAGACGGAATTAGATAGGTAGTACTTTTGGGGGCGGTGTAGCTTGGTTGGTAGAGCGGCCGAGCCAGCAACTTGAGGGTTGCAGGTTCGATCCCTGCTTGCGCCATCCTAGTCACTGCGGTTGTGTCCTTGGGCAAGACACTTTACCCACCTGCTCCCAGTGCCACCCACACTATTTAAAATGTAAAAAATAGATATTGGGTTTCACTATGTAAAGCGCTTTGAGTCACTAGAGAAAAAGCGCTATATAAATATAATTCACTTCACTTCACTCAATATAGGTCATAAAATCTCAACAACAAGCTGTAATATCTGACTGAGATAAATTAGGACCAAAACACTTAAAACACTCTAAAATAAAATCTGCTTAGTGAGAATAATAATCTTATCAGACAGACATGAGCAAATATCACCCTTATGTGAGATATTTAATCTTACTTAGATCTTAGTTTTTGCAGTGTCGTCATAGAGGAAACAGGTGAGTAGTAGTCAATGGTGTAAATATCGAACTGGACTAGTATCAGAAGGATCCTAGTGTTTTTAAGAGCCAGTGTTGCATATCAATAATGACACACAACGATGAACTGAAATGTTGAATGGCCAAAAATATATTGAAGAGTGCACATAGAAAATTTACTACAACTGCAGTATAAGACAAATAGTAAACAAAAATAAGAAAAGCCGGCAGCATAGGAAGCTTTTTTTCATTGTTCCCAAATTTTTTTAACCTCTTTGTTGGGGCCCGTTTCTCTGTGTCCGAGAAAGTTTTGTCCTAGCGCACAGACTGTGGAAGGAGCGTCAACAATGCACCACAGTGTCCAGATTCTCAGGTAGCTCGCCACCCAGTATGCACTGGGAATCGAATCGATGGATCTGAGGAATGGGGGGAATCAGTGTTGGAGTTGGAGAGACTGCGGAGCCTGGGTTACAATTACCATATTTCCTTGAATTGCGGCAGGGCATATAATATGTGCCTGCCTTGAATTACTGCCGGGTCAAACTCGCTTCACAAAATAATTAGCGCATGCTTAGTATTACCGCCGGGTCAAACTCGTGATGTCACGAGTGACACTTCCCCTGTCATCATTTTCAAAATGGAGGAGGCTGATTTCAATACCGGTAATTTAAAATCGCATAAAGGGAAGAAGATTAAGAGCTATTCAGTAGGATTTAAGGTCCAAGCTATTGAATACCGGTATGCTAAAAAGAACAGTAAGCAGCTATGTTTTATTAATGTACCGGTACCTGCGGAGAGGCGGCGCCGATGGTCCGACAGACAGGCAGGGCACGCTCGAGCCCGGCCTAAGATGGCGGCGAGGAGACGGCGAGCGAGCGGAGAGGAGGAGCGGAAAAGCGACCTGGACCGAGGTTTTTTGATGAATAAACAAAGTCAAACTGTGCAAGCCATGTCCTTCTTTGGTGGTCCTGGGGACCCGCAAGAAAATGGCTTGAGACCGTGACAATACCGTAGCTGCGTGTGTCAAATATGAGTCATTAAATGACTCCCGCCTCCTGGTGGTAGAAGGCGCTTGTGATCCTTCTTGCGACTACTCGGCTGCAGAAGAAGTGAAATGAGTGACGTGATATGTGCTGGAGGAGGTAATAAAGGAAGATCTCCATTGAGACAGAGAGACTTTTAAATACTGAAGAAAGATAAGGAAGACTTCTATAAACAAGTTATCGATGCTTTTGATCAGAAGGAGCTGGAATGGACTATATTTATAAATAAAGGTAAGACCATAATGCAATGCAATATGCCATGGAAATACAATGCCAACACACACAAAAAAAAGTTTAATGAAGTATTACAACCACTATGTGTCGCCAAAACGCAACATTTCAAAAGCATTAATCTGTCATTAAGTTAGTTATAGTCAAACATCCATCCATCCATCCATCCATCCATCCATACATTTCTACCGCTTATTCCTTTTTATAAGTATTATGACTCTGGCTGCTATTGTATTGAATTTATATCGGTATCTGCCAACACTTAAGGCTCCAATATCGGTATTGTCAAGACTGGGATTTTGGAACACCTTACTGCAAGGCTTTCGCAGCCCGCTGAGATGAATGTTCTCCCGGGGTGCAAAACGACTTAACTGCACACGACGTGAAGGTGAATACATGGTTTAATTATACTATAAAAAGGAACAAGCAAAAGGCGCGCACAAGGCGGAGAACAAACTTGGCTAAGAAAACAAAACTAGCACAAAGGCAGAACTATGGACATAAAAACGAAAACACTTACTGTGACGTAAAAAAGTAAAAAACAACAGAGCAATGACATGAGCACTATGGCATGGACCGCATAATCATTCGGGTATCAGGTGTATCAAGGGTGACGTCGCCAGGTCGACTACCTGGCAACCACAGGCTTAAATAATAGTGACATGATTAACAACAGGTGCGTGTGTTCAAACAAATGAGGCAGGTGAAACTAATGGTTGTCATGGAAACTAAAACAAACCAGGGTGCGCAACAACAGGAACTAATGGAGTCAAAAACAAAACAGAACATAACTAAACCGAATCCAGACCACAGAACATGACAAGTATTGTCTCGGAAGTGAATCAGTTGTCAGGTTGTCAGCCCATGTTTATTATTTTGTAGTTAAGTACTGAAGAACAGCTGAGTCTTATTGGACATTCTTAGCTGAGAACTGGAATTAGACATTCGGGCCGTCGTTCAATTCCGACGATTTTCCTCATTCGTGTGTAAGGAAAATCATCGGTTCAGATAAAACCAAATCGGTATTGGTGCAACGGAACAACACGGACAACTTTTGGCATCCCAGCAGCTCGACTTCACAGAACACCATCAACCCCCAGCTGTTTCCCAGTCTGTTCCACTGACGCCACACAATCCGCAGCACTTTCATGTGGAATAACCTTGCTCATCCAATCTCTTTCAATAAATTCACTGCAGCTTCCCTGGCGTTTTGACACCGGCAGGAGAAAGCGTCCGCACTAACCTTTCTCATCCTCAAGACGTTCTTTTGCATAATCTGTGTGAAGTTCTAAAGTTCAGTTGGTTTTAGAATGGAGACAAGATATAATAAAGGATAAAAATGCTGGAAGCAAATGGGTAAGAATGTAACGTTCAGGACTATGCTCAAAGTTAATCGTGTGTAAGTAGAACCACAAGTAATAAAAAGACAAAGAATAACAAATATTGAAAAACTGCATTCAACACAAACAGCCAATCAATGTTTATGATCATGGCCTGAAAAAGTAAAAATCACCAGACTCTTGATTCTGTGTCTTGCTTTTAATCCTCTTTTTTTTGCATTTGCATTTTACAATGACAGTAAAACAACATATATGATGTTATTATTAATGGCGGTTAAATATTGGCTCTGTTGATTAATAACTAACTAGTAGTTATGGTTTTAACTTATTTCAAACATGTGTACAGTTACAATATGGTATGTCACAATATTCCAATTTCTAATTATAACATTTCCAGAAAGCAGGAAGAAGTTTAAGAAGTTTAGATGGTTAAATCTAACATACAGACGATTTTGAATAGTCACTGTTTTGCTAGAGAAAAGGAGAGAAACTTAACCAAGATGCCTGTGATCGAACAGGCCGTGAATAATAAACCGGAAAGTGAAAGTATCTCCAATCTTACCACTTTTCCATTTCCTTAGCAATCTCTATCAGGTGTTTGTTTGCTTTCCTCTACTCAATTTGTAACACACACATTAAATACAAAAATAATGCAATCAATGAAAATCTGATGAATAAATAGTTATTTATAAATTGTAATTCACATAACGAGATGAACAAGTTGGTCTGATTTTCAATACGGTTCAAAATGTTTAACATAATTTTTCTTCTTTGTACTTTGTAAATAATTGAGGCAAGCAGTCCTGAAAGTAATTCCACATACTGATATTTTAAAGGTTGTAAGTGTTGCACTTGCATGGTAACATTTCTGTTTTGTTGAGAAGAATGGTTGTGCATTTTTGAGTAGCAGGTCATAGTTAGCTCTGTTCATAATTGTAGCTGTTTGTAAATGCACCAAAGTGTTAAACTTGAATCTCAATATTTTTGATTTGATGCCAGCTCAGTGGACTTGTGGTTAGCGTATCCGCCCTGAGATCAGTAGGTCGTAAGTTAAAACCTTGGCTGAGTCATACCAAAGACTAAAAAAAGGGACTTGGTACCTCCCTGCTTTGCATTCATCATCGAGGGTTGCAATTTGGGGTTAAATCACCAAAATGATTCCCGAGCGCGGCCACCGCTGCTGCTCACTGCTCCCCTCACCTCCCAGGGGGTGGAACAAGGGGATGGGTCAAATCCTTTAAGGCACGCCCCCTCCAGGTCCATCCCGACCTCAGTGAGGACAGTTTGCCGTCACGTCCGCTTTTCCTCCATATAAACAGCGTACCTGTGACGTTTGCTCGGCATAGCGATGCCGGATTTGTCCTTCCGTGGATGCGTTTGGGCAACAACACAGCGTATGGTAAGGAATAATGTTTTATTTTACTCGAAAACAGGCTAAGAACAAAAACACTGGTGCTAGGCAGAAAAGGCAAACAAAAAGCGCTAGCATGGGAGCTAGGGAAACAAACAGAAACACTTACACTTGGCACAAAGGCACAAAAAGGGAAAACAAAAACAACTAGCATGAGAGCTAGGGATAAATAAGGCGTAGCGCGAAAGCTAGCAAGTAAGAATGTAGAAAGCAGTCGTCACTTGCTGCGTGAAAGCAAATTAGGATCCGAGAGTGAATGAACAGAAAGGGCTGGCTTAAATAAGGCAGTAATCAGCAAAAACGTCGAAGCAAGGGGCAGGTGAAAACTAATGAGCAACCATGGTGACAGAAGAAACACAGGAAATAAGGAAGTCAAACCACAGAATGTGATATAAAAAGGAACAAAGCTACCATATGGTATGATCCGGGCATCGGATCATAACAGTGCCAGCCCAGTCACATAACATCTACGGCTTTTGGAGAGTGCACAACTGCACACACAACAAGAAGGAGACGAAGCAGAAGAACAAAGAAGAGACAGTCATGGCGACAACGTGTAAGAAGAAGTACGTTTGCAAGTTCCATAATGATTGGAAACAAGAATTTCAGTTCATCAAGGACAGCTGGAAGGGGAAGGGGTATGCTACCTGCACATTTTGTAGATCAGACTTCTCCATTGAACACGGTGGCTGAATGGATATAGTCACTCATGAACGGTCAGCGAAGCACAAGGCAGCGGCAACGCAGCACCGGTCATAGCCCAATATTATGGGCCACCTTGCTAAATGGAGACCCGAGGGTGTAACATATGCCGAGACAAAGATGGCTATGCTGATAGCTGAAAGCAACATCCCGTTCTCATTTCCAGATGTTTTCAACAAATCCGCTGAATTCAGAGTTCGCTCGCCAGTACTCAAATGGTGGAACAAAGGCTACTCAAATAGTGAAAGATAAGTGTTATCTTGGCTGTAAAGCATTGCACTTTCAAATACAACAATGACTGGGGGGGGGGGGGGTTATGTGTATGTATATGTGTAAATAAATGAACACAGAAATTCAAGTATTTACTTTATATATATATATATATATATATATATGAATTTCAGTGAATTTTAGCTATAAATATATTCTCCTCCCACCCTGACCCCGCCCACTTAAACCGCTCCACCCCAATCTCTCGAATTAGGAGGTCTCAAGGTTGGCAAGTATGCTGCAAGTAGGAAGTCAGGTGTCCCTAGTATAGCTCCCAGCACAATGCGCCCCCTTCTGGAGCCCTCCAGTACTATAATGGTTCTTATTAATGCTGGCATCACAATAACATTAGCTCCATATATTACAAGTGACTGTGATTTACTACTGCCGTTAACAATAAACATTTTTAAGAATGCAAATATAAAATGAGATAATACAACTCAAGAGCTTACTCTGCTACTTACAATCACTGTTTTCTACTAGTGCCTAAATGTGCACCCTGTCACACAAGTAGTACTAACTTTAAGTCCTTTGTAATTTGAGATGTGCCGATATTATCGTCCGATAAATGCTTTAAAATGTAATATCGGAAAATTTCGGTATCAGTTTCAAAAAGTAAAATTTATGACTTTTTAAAACGGCGCTGTACGGAGTGGTGTACGGACGTAGGGAGAAGTACAGAGCGCCGATAAACCTTAAAGGCGGTGCCTTTGCATGTCGGCCCAATCACATAATGTCTGCGGCTTTTCACACACACAAGTGAATCCAAAGTACACTTGGTCAACAGCCATACAGGTCACACTGAGGGTGGCTGTATTAACAACTTTAACACTGTTACAAATATGAGCCACACTGTGAACCCACACCAAACAAGAATGACAAACACATTTCGGGAGAACATCCGCACAGTAACACAACAAACACAAAGGAACAAATACCCAGATACCCTTGCAGCACTAACCTTTCTGGAACGCTACAATATACACCCCCCTCTATGCCCTACCCCCCATCTCAACCCAGCCCCCCCGACACCACCCACCAAAACCTCCTCATACATGTCCCAAATTCCAAGCTGCTGTTAAAAAAAAACAATGCTCTTTGTGACTTCAATAATAAATATGGCAGTGCC
The DNA here is from genome assembly GCF_033978795.1 of Nerophis ophidion. Lineage (NCBI taxonomy): Eukaryota > Metazoa > Chordata > Actinopteri > Syngnathiformes > Syngnathidae > Nerophis > Nerophis ophidion. The sequence continues at coordinate 17,104,211 of NC_084623.1, forward strand.
ATTTTGGCATTTTTTTCCTTAACTTGAGTTGATTTATTTTGAAAAACCTTGTTACATTGTTTAATGCATTCAACGGGGCATCACAACAAAAATAGGCATAATAATGTTTTTCAGAACATGATCACTACTGCCTAGTTTCTCCTCTTCTTATATTCTTATTTTACTGTTATATTTTTAATTCTCATTGTTGCTTTTTACACTTATTGTAATATTTTTCAATTTTGTTTCCATTTTAACCCCATTATTTACTTTTTACTGTTTAATTGATCTCAACTCTGTACACTGCTGCTGGAATTTTTAATTTTCCTGAAGCAACTCTCCTGAAGGAATTAATAAAGTACTATCTACTAGGGGTGTAACGGTACACAAACATTTTGGTTCGGTACATACTTTGGTTTAGAGGTCACGGTTCGGTTCATTTTCGGTACCATAACAAAACAACAAAATATACATTTTTTTGGTTATTTATTTAACACATTTGTAAACAATGGCTTGATCCTTTTAACATTGGCAACACTATAATAACTCTGCCCACGTTGATGCACATTAAACTGCCTCAAGTTGTTGCTTAGATGAAATAAAATGACACAACTTTTCTTCTACTTAGAAAAAGTGCAACATTAAACAGTTTAAAGTCAACTCATCATGCTTAATTTATTACAGCATTGGGGAAGCCTGTATTTTTTTTTATTATGTAAATGTTATATTTTTATCAACATGTGATAGCAGGGACCCTGCCATTCAAAACTAGGCTGCTACATTACTAATGATTCATGTAACTATAGCTGAAAATTCATCCCTGACCACCATGGAGTTCATGTAGGCTCTATGATGCACTTACATTATTTTATACACTATCACACACAGAAACTCTTCATTTAACACAATATCCTTTTTTGCTGCTTCAACACACCTCAATCAACACTGTCCCTAACCCCCCCCCCCACACACACACACATGCACACACACACGCGCGCACACACGCACACCGCAAAATGAGTTAACGTTATGCTAAAAGCTAACTAGCCTTCACCTAAAGCCAGAACTGCGAGTGAACTGAGCTGCAGTTTGTTTCTAGAAGGTCAACGGGCTCATAGTGATGTTTAGAAAGTAGTTGACTTGGAATATAATTTGGGGAGAGTGCGTTGCTCCCCTGCTAAAGACCTATCTGCTCGACATCGACACTGAAGCGCTGACGACATGCGCTCTGAATACGCACTGCTGATTGGCTTTGCGTGTAACCAATCAGATGGTTGTGTGGGCGGGACAATACTGGGTGCTGTGTACAGACAGAGGCAGAACGGAGCGGAGCAGCTTATTAAAGGGGAACATTATCACAATTTCAAAAGGGCTAAAAACAATAAAAATCAGTTTCCAGTGGCTTGTTGTATTTTTTGAAGTTTTTTTCAAAATTTTACTGGTCTCGGAATATCCTTAAATAAAGCTTTAAAGTGCCTTATTTTCGCTATCTTCGAAACCACTATCCATTTCCCTGTGACGTCACACAGTGCTGCCAATGTAAACAAACAATGGGAATACCACAGCAAGATATAGTGACATTAGCTCGGATTCAAACTCGGATTTCAGCGACTTAAGCGATTCAACAGATTACGCATGTATTGAAACAGATGGTTGGAGTATGAAAGTATTGAAGAAGAAACTGAAGCTATTGAGCGAATAGCTATTGACGCTATTCATAGCCATAGCATGGCCGAATAGCTGCGTTAGCATCGCCGGTAAAATGTGTGGACCAAACGATCAGGGCTTTCGCATCTTTTGACACTGGAGTAACTTAAATCCGTCGATTGGTAAGTGTTTTTTTCGCAATAAATGTGGGTGGAAGGAAACGTAATATAGTTGCAAATGCATCTACAGGTTATCCATACATCTCTGTACCATGTCTGCTTTAGCACCGTCGGTAAATAGCATTTTAGCATCGATTAGCTGGCAGTCAACATCAACAAAACTCACCTTTGTGATTTCGTTGACTATCGTTGCAAATGCATCTGCAGGTTATCCATACATCTCTGTGCCATGTCTGCCTTAGCATCGCCGGTAAAATGTGGAGACACTCCAGCACATTCAATGGGGGTCTGGCGGCAGACACTTTGGCATCTACGGGCCAGTGGTGCAACTTTAATCCCTCCCTATTAGTGTTATTACACCCTCCGACAACACACCGTCGAGGCATGATGTCTCCAAGGTTCCAAAAAATAGTCAAAAAAACGGAAAATTACAGAGCTGAGACCCGGTGTTTGTAATGTGTTGAAAATGAAAATGGCGGATGTGTTACCTCGGCGATGTCACATTCTGACATCATCGCCTCCAGCGTGATAAACAGAAAGGCGTTTAATTCGCCAAAATTCAACCATTTAGATTTCGGAAATCGGTTCGAAAAATATATGGTCTTTTTTCTGCACCATCAAGGTTTATATTGACGCTTACATAGGTTTGGTGATAATGTTCCCCTTTAAGACTTTAGTATAGGCGGCTACTTCATATGTTCGTGTGAAACTCGTTCGATACTCCTCCGCACCGAACCGGAACCCCCGTACCGAAACGGTTCAATACAAATACACGTACCGTTACACCCCTACTATCTACCTATCTAATGTGTTTATTCCAAGACTGTATATATCGGTATCGGCAATTAAGAGTTGGACAATACCAGAATATCGGATATTGGCAAAAAAAAGCAATTTTTGGACAAATAAGAATCACGATTTATTTGAAAAATATTTTTTTTGATACCCGTAATAGATATTTACAAGACTGGGTTGAGTACACTACGTACACACACACACAGTACAGTACACTATACACAGTGTAATATTGTCAGAGGTGGGGTTTGAGGGCATATCGGAATCGGTAATTAAGAGTTGGACAATATCGGATATCGACAAAAAAGCCATTATCGGACATCTCTATTTGTAACTAATGTCGTTGCTCGAGACATTGAACATGTTTGGTCCCAGTATGGATCTCTGGAGGTACACTGCAAGATATATGTGGCGTTTAAACATGCTTCACGCATTGCTTCCTGTTGGTTTAGTAACTTTCCCAGTTCAACACCAGCCCTACCGTTCTCATTCGTAAACTATGATATTATGATTAATTGTGTCAATTGATGATGTAATCAGAGGTACCTTGGTGAATGCGTTTAATTGGTTCAGTGACAGCTTGCAACACAAAAAAATTCAAAATTCAATTAATCTGTGCCCACTGTCATGATCCGTCATCCGGGTCAGGGCATGATTTGAGTTTGGTAGTTTTTCTGTTTTAGTCTGTTCCCAAGTTGCACCCTTTCCTTGTTTTCTGTTGGTTTCCAGGGGCACTGATTCTCCTCACCTGTCTTGGTTTTGCAATTAGTGTTCCCACCAGGTGTTTTGGTTAATCACTCCCTTTTATAGTTTCCTGTCACCCAGCAACTATGGGTCAATGTTTGCAATCGGCAACTGTGGGGAGGCGGAGCCGGCGAACGAGCAGCGGGTCAGGGCACGCTTGAGCCCGGCCCAAGATGGCGGCAAGGAGGCGGAGACGATGACCGAGCGGAGAGGCGGGGTATGCCGAGAGCGACACTACAAGCGAGATCAGGTGCGTGGCTCGCACACATTTAACTCCTCTCTTCACGCTGTATAAAATGGGAGAAGGAGGAGAGATCGGGGCAGAAGGAGTTGGAGAGCCCGCAGCAGCGACAGAGCAACAGGAAGCAAGACACGAGAGACGGAGACGCGGCCGTCTAAAGCGCGGACCGGAGCGCGAGAGACGAGGAGTGAGACATGGAGAGCGAGCAGCGGGAACGGCGACGGCGCAAAAGGCATCCTTTATTGCAAAATAAACAAGAGTCAAACCCGCGAAAGCAATGTCCTTCCTTGGTGGTCAGTGGAACCTGAGCGATGACGGCAAGAGTCGTTCACAGCAACATTTACCGTCTCCTGGTTTTTGCCTCGCTCTCGAGATTCTTCTCCACACCAGCATTCCTTGTTTTTCACCGTTGTTGACATTTGGTTTGGTTTTAGCTCCGCGATTGTTAGCGTCCTTAGTTTTGTATTTTTGTCCTGCGTTTAATTTATTAATCGTACCTGTAAGCCGCTCCTGCTTGTTTCCTGCTTTGGAGGGGAACACGACAATCGCAGCCAAGGGACAAAGACGTAACACCCCAAAAAATTGCCACTATTTTAGAAAGATTTTAATGCAAAAAGCTAACTTATAGATAACGAATACTGTATTAAAACAGTACAATAGCATGTAGTGCAAGCTAGTACAGTAGTTTTATTAAGTAATGTAACATTTACCTTGTGCTTCCCCTTCAAGCTCCTTCTGCAGCTTTTTTATATTTTCACAGATAAATGTCTGCCGATTAGAAGTGGCTAATAGCTTCTGCTTCTGATTGCGCAAGTGCCAACCATGGTCCCATTTTTTTCCATGATTTCTTTCTTTATTTCAATAACTATCACCCGGTTGTATTTCTCACTCACATTACTTTCGTCTGAAGAAAGTATGTGTAGCCCAGTGGTTCTTAACCTTGTTGGAGGTACCAAACCCCACCTGTTTCATATGTGCATCCACAGAACACTTCTTTAGAGAAAAATAGAATGTGTTTTTTTTTCAAATTCAAGACAAAGTTATATGTTTTTTTTACTGGTGCACAAAATGAACTGTGCATGAACATCACCTTGTTCAAAGAACAAAACCAACACAGTGCATGAACTCAGAACAAATTACACACCTGCAAATCAGATGGAAAATTAGAGGGAATATTCTTTTGGGGTATCTATAATAACGCTAATAGGGAGAAGTTTTTATTTACATGATGAGTCAGGTGTGTCTTGACCTCCGCGGTGGAGGGTCCGCCGAACCCCTGAGACCGACTCACTAAAACCCTAGGGTTTGATTGAACCCAGGTCAAGAACCACTGGTCTAGCCATGATGGAAGCCAGTGAGACGGGATGTTGGGCGACACTCACAGGGTTCACTGTGGCATTCGCTACGCCAACTCGCAGTCAGGAGTTAGCTAAAGCTGGCTCGTAACCCAGTTTGCTTCTTAAATGAAACAAATATAGCCAAGAAAAATTCTCATGGTAGTGCTGTGGTACCAATGTCAAAAATAATACCTCAATTTAAGAATGTCTTTAAAGAGCTGTTTCTCGTATTTGTTATACTTTAAGTTTCAAGCGAAAACATTAGTTACAAGCAAAAAACGCCAATCAAGAATGTTAGAATAATACATAAATAGCAAACGTTTATCCATGAAAATATGTAGCAGCTGCTGATGGTGTGTTTGATGGAAAATCAGCTGCAGACAATATCGTAAAAGACCTTTCTCCTAGTTAAATGCTGTACATTATTTCATAAAACTACTTTAGTTGTTCGCACTATATTGTTTTTATATATATAAAAGTTAGTTTTTATTTTAAAGGCCTACTGAAACCCACTACTACCGACCACGCACTCTGATAATTTATACATCAATGATGAAATATTAACATTGCAACACATGCCAATACGGCCGGTTTAGTTTACTAAATTGCAATTATAAATTTCCCGGGAGTTTCGTCTTGAAAACATCGTGTAATGATGACGTGTACGCAAGACGCCACAGGTTTTTAGGAAGTATGAGCGCTACGCACACACACACAGCTAAATGTCGTCTGCTTTAACGGCATAATTACACAGTATTTTGGAGATCTGTGTTGCTGAATCTTTTGCAATTTGTTTAATTAATATTGGAGAAGTCAAAGTAGCAAGATGGAGTTGGGAAGCTTTAGCCTTTAGCCACACAAACACACGGTGATTCCTTGTTTAAAATTCCCGGAGGTGAAAATTTAATATGGATCAGAGCGCGGTCAAGCCAACATGAAACACGACGGAATGTCAACCAGCAGGTTTCGGTGAGAAATTTGGGGTTAAAAGTCGCTTCTTACCGAAGAAAAGCTGAGCTTGTGCCGTCCATAGCTGCCGTCGACTCCCCTGAGACGCCCGTGGACGTGCACTTCCGACTATCAGGTACTATTTAACTCACTAAAACACTAGCAACACAATAGAAAGATAAGGGATTTCCCAGAATTAACCTGGTAAATGTGTCTAAAAACATCGGAATCCGTCCCAATGCAATCGCGTTTTTTTTAAACTTTTTTTTCTAGTCCATCGCTATCAATATCCTCAAACACATATCTTTCCTCCTCGCCCAAATTAATGGGGAAATTGTCATTTTCTCGGTCCGAATAGCACTTTTTGTTGGAGGCTCCCATTATAAACAATGTGAATGTGTGAAGAGCCCCCAAACTTCCGGTAAAGGCAGGGCATTTCTCTTAACACCAAAAGTTGCAAACTTTATCGTGGATGTTCTCTACTAAATCCTTTCAGCAAAAATATGGCAATATCGCGAAATGATCAAGTATGACACACAGAATGGACCTGCTATCCCCGTTTAAATAAGAAAATCTCATTTCAGTAGGCCTTTAAAATGGCATGTTAAAATTCTGATGTTTTGGAGGGCCAAGCATCAATCAGTTCATTTCAATGGACAACGCTGATTTGAGATACAAGTGTTTTGAGTTAGGAGCTCTGTCACAGAACCAATAAAGCATATATGTTGAGGTACTACTGCAATGAAAATATTTTAAAATGTCTGTGTTCCTATAGTTGTGGGATGAAGCATGATCCTCCAAGACCTTTGCTTGGCATCACGCTCACGTCTCTCTCCCAAAACACTGAACAGATGGGGATAGGACCAACAGAGACTTTCTGTGGTAGAGTATTTTTTTATTATTATTTTGTTGTGATGGATTGTGCAGACTGAGTGTGTGCGTTGCTGTCTTATGACCAGCAGGGTCACTCATCGATTCCCAGCCATCTCTACTAAAGCACTAATAAGACACTTGGCATTTTCCCTGGGCCTTTGTGAGCTTTTATTTATTGGAGAGGGTGGAAGGAGTTTGTGTGTGTGTGTGTGTGTGTGTGTGTTTGTGCGTGTGTGTGTGTTTGTGCGTGTGTGTGTGTGTCGGTGTCTAACTGTATCTGCATGGTCAGATCCACATGACATTTTTGGAATAAGCCTCCTATGTTTAGTGTGATGTGTGTGCAAGTGTAAGGTCTTGACCGGCCACAATATTAAGTACACCTGGACATTTAAATGTCATACTGCACAAGCATTAGAGATGACGTGTCTCAAATCGAATTGTTCCGTCTTCGACTAAAGATTTTCATAGTCGAATCTGTGTCGTTAGATTTTGGTCAACGATTAGTCAAATCTATTTTTTTTTAGGAAAAATAGACATATGTAGTGCTGTATACTGACTAGTCAATAGGTGTCAGTAACGTCAGATGGATGTGCTCGAGCACAGGGGTTCTCAAACTGTGGGGCTCCATCTATATCTGGCCTGGGCAAATATTTTGACTTCGGGGGCCAAATTTTGAGAAAAAAAAAATCCATCTGTCTGTCTGTCTATGTGTCTGTCTGTATATATATATATATATATATATATATATATATATATATATATATATATATATATATATATATATATATATATATATATATATATATATATATACACATATATATATATATACACATATACATACACTCATATATTTATATATATATACATTTATGTATATATATATATATATATATATATACACATATATATATATGTATGTACAAATACATATATGTATATATACAGACATACACATATATATATATACACACATATATATATATATATTTATATATATATATATACAGTTAAGTTAAAGTACCAATGACTTTAACACACACACACTAGGTGTGGTGAAATTTGTTCTCTGCATTTGACCCATCCCCTTGATCAACCCCAGGGAAGTGAGGGGAGCAGTGGGCAGCAGCGGTGCCGCGCCCGGGAATAATTCTTGGTGATTTAACCCCCAATTCCAACCCTTAATGCTGAGTGCCAAGCAGGAAGGCAATGGGTCCCATTTTTATAGTCTTTGGTTTGAACTCACAACCTATTGAACTCACAACCTACCAATCTCAAGGTAGACACTCTAACCACTAGGCTACTGAGTAGGTGTACACACATTTATATATATATATATATATATATATATATATATATATATATATATATATATATATATATATATACATACACACACATATATACATATACGTACATATGTATATATATATATATATATATATATATATATATAAAAATAATAGTTTCTTGCTATTTACCTTTTTTTTGTATAATGCAGTGGCATTGTTCAGTCACTAAATTGCGATCGAGAGAGGCGAGTAAGAAGGGCCGCTCTGTGCACACGCGCTGCCATCTTGGATTAATCATAATTCATTTTATAATAATCAGATGATACATCTAATCATTCGACAGTTATACTATTAAAGTCATCTGGGAATTTGTGTTGGTTGTCGCGTCATCTTTTGTTATCCCTTCCTGAGCGAGGTCAAATCCATCCTGCTTTGACCTTTTGGACCTTGACTACGCGCGCACTCCTTGGCAATCCTCTCCATCCCTGTGAGCTTCAGTCTGAGTACCCGCTTGTAATTTGTATCTTTTTCGTTTGAGCTGCGCCGCTCTTTGTAAGCTCCTCTATCTTCCCTAATTAAACGACTATTGACTGCACCTGGCACCATGTCTCCGCATCCTGAGGTAACGCTACAACAATCTATACCAAGATGTGACTGTGGGCTTCTTATACAAATCAACATAAGACCACAAAATATTTTTAAAAAGTCATTTAAGAGTATTTAAAAAACAGAAATGTTATCTTGCGTGAATTATTATCCTAGTTTTCTTGTTATCCTTTGAATGAGCATCATGTGTTAACATTGATTAGAGCGCAATAATTGAAAGTTAAAAAAATAAGTCAGCACGTCACCAGCCATGGACCTCACCACACGTCAATGGTATGACCAAACTTATTTGGGCTATGTCCAAACTGCAGCTCTTTATGCGCCAAATGTCTAAATGTTTTTCATTTCAGTGTAAGAAGTACAATTTCGATTTTTTTTTTTAATCTGACCCAGGCCTCTTTTGTATGTGGATATAAATCAGATATGTAACCAAGGTGTTCATCTGTCCTGTTAGTAATTAAAGTAGTGTTGTCCCAATATTTTGGTGGAAGTGCCTGTACCAAAATGTATTTCAGTAATTTTTGGTACTTTACTAAATAAAGGGGAACACAAAAAATGTCATTATTGGCTTTATTTTAACAAAAACATCTAACAATACATCAAACATACATTTTTTTTACTGCAAGTTTTTTTTAAATAAAATAGTGAACATTATTACTTTGTCAACATTTTTAAGGACAAGTGGTAGAAAATGAATTATTAATCTATTTGTTCATTTACTGTCAATATCTGCTTACTTTCTCTTTTAACATGTTCTATCTACACTTCTGTTAAAATGTAATAATCACTTATTCTTATGTTAGATACTTTACATTAATTATGGATGATACCACACATTTGGGTATCAACCCGATACCATGTAGTTACAGGATCATACATTGGTCATAATCAAAGTCCTCATGTGTCCAGGGACATATTTCCGTAGTTCATAAACATAATGTGCATTTTTAAAAAACAAAAGAAGATTTTGTGATGCTGAAAAATATCAATGTAATCATAGTAGTATCGATTAGATATGCTCCTGTATCTTGTATCATTACAGTGGATGTTGGGTGTAGATCCACCAATGGCGTTTGTTTATATTGTAGCGTCCCGGAAGAGTTGGTGTTGCAGAGAATTCTGGGAATGTGTTCTGTAGTGTTTATGTTGTGTTGCATATATTCTTCAAAAATGTGTTTGTCATTGTTGTTTAGTGTGGTTTCACTATACGGCACATGTTTATGACGGTGTTGCCGTTGTTCATACGACCACCCTTAGTGTGACATGTATGGCTGTTGACTAAGTATACACTTCATTCACTTGTGTGTAGCGTGTTCAATGTTTAGCTGATCGTCTTACTGGTTAATGTTCGGATTTGATGACATCTTGTCTTGTGTGTGGGTGCCACTGGTTAAAGTGTCTTGCCCAAGGATGGTAGTGACTAGGGTGGCGGAAGCGGGGATCGAACCTGGAACCCTTAAGTTCCTGGCACGTCCACTCTACCAACCGAGCTATACCTCCTCACAATAGCTAAACATGGTTCACTACACACTGTAGCTCATTAGCGGTGTCACCGTTAATGAAGCCGTGTCTGAATGTGAACAAATGCCATAGGTGGATCTACACCTGACATCCACTGTAATGATACCAACTATAAGAGCGTATCTAGTCGATTATGCGACTACAAAAAACGACTACTACAAAAACTGTGAATATTTGGGAACTAAACGATTCGAATCGACTATTCGGGGAAATGATTCGATTCAGAATAGATTCTCGATTCAAAATCTATACTTCTTTTAATAACATTAGGTGCCAATTCTATGTTTAACAACATTCCTACATAAAATAGATAAACAGCTCTGATAAATGTCTATATTACTTACAATTTGTTTGATTAACGTTTACCCAAACATTTATTTAAGTGGCTGGACAGGACAGGTTCTGGAAATAAAAATTGGATTTTTTATTTTTTTTAATTAACCTATTAAGGATCGTTACAAATAAGTAGAGATGTCCAATATAATCGGGCTGTTCAGCCGATAAATGCTTTATAATATAATATTGTAAATGATCAATATCTGTTTCAAAATTATCGGTATGGGTTTCGAAAAGTAAAATTTATGACTCCTTAAAACACCGCTATGTAGGGAAGCACAGAGCACCAAAAAACCATAAAGGTTACAAATAAGTAGAGATGTCCAATATAATCGGCCTTTTCAGCCGATAAATGCTTTATAATATAATATTGTAAATGATCAATATCTGTTTCAAAATTATCGGTATGGGTTTCGAAAAGTAAAATTTATGACTCCTTAAAATACCGCTATGTAGTGAAGCACAGAGCACCAAAAAAAACATAAAGGCACTGCCTTTGCGTGCCAGCACAGTCACATAATATTTACGGGATTTTCACCCACACAAGTGAATGCAAATGCATACTTGGTCAACAGCCATACAGGTCACACTGAGGGTGGCCGTATAAACAACTTTAACACTGTTACAAATATGCGCAACACTGTGAACCCACACCAAACAAGAATGACAAACACATTTCGGGAAAACATCTGGACCGTAACACAACATAAACACAACAGAACAAATACCCAGAACCCCTTGCAGCACTAACACTTCCCGGACGCTACAATATACATCCCCCCTGCTATACCCTACCCGCACCCACCTCAACCTCCGTCGCAAATTCCAAGCTGCTGTTTTGAGGCATGTTAAAAAAAAATAATGGACTTTGTGACTTCAATAATAATAATGGCAGTGCCATGTTGGCATTTTCTTTTTACATAACTTGAGTTGATTTATTTTGGAAAACCTTGTTACATTGTTTATTGCATCCAGCGGGGCATCACAACAAAATTAGGCATGATAATGTGTCAATTCCACGACTGTATATGTCGGTATCGGTTGATATCGGTATCGGTAATTAAGAGTTGGACAATGCCGGAATATCGGATATTGGCAAAAAAGCCATTATAGGACATCTGTACAAATAAGAACCGCGATTAATTTGAAAAACTTTTTTTTTTGATACCCGTAATAGATACGATATTTACAAGACTGGGTTAAGCACAGTATGTACACACACACAGTACAGTACACTATACACAGTGTCCTATTGTCAGAGGTGGGATTTGGGTGCATTTCAGAGATTAGAAGTTTTTTTTAGGAGTGGTTTCTAAATGCCATCCATCCATCCATTTTCTACTGCTTGTCCCATTTGGGGTCGCTGGAGCCTATCTCAGTTGCGAAAGGCAGGGTCGTCGTCTGCGATTACTCGAAACGAGTATGATTGTCCTCCTGTTGGTCGGACTTTTAAAGTAGGGAGACTGGTGCACAGACAGCCTCCACACTGTCCTCGGCAAAGAGGAGGCCAGGGTCCAATGGCATGGAGACCAAGACGATTGGTGGCCCATCTTTGCTGCAGCCTTCTACCGCCTTTGGGACCGTTGTGGAGCTTCAATGCAATCATCATCCGCCCAGTCCGCCTTTGAGGTATTTTTCGTCGAGGGAGAAGCGCAGACTCCAACGTCACTTCTTCGCTGTGGGGAGCTGTACCCGGTGGAAAAGGAAACCCAGGACAACCGGCACCTCCTCAAAGCTGAAGGGGGCTGCCGGAACCCCGGTCTGTCGGAGGACCTCCTATGGTGCGCCTACTAGCCATTGCTTTTCTCTCAGGGTGTGCTCCCCTAGCTTTTTGTCTTCCCAGACTAACCCACAAGGCAGCCGGGCAGTGGTTGGGCGATGCCAGGGCGTGTCCACAAAGTGGGCCTACGCATCATGCCTCTGGGGACCACTGCAGCTCTGAGATCCCCTACCGCGTTTGCTTGGGCCGCGGGGCCCTAGTTACCGTGTGTGGCCACGTGGAGGCCTGACAGGAGTCTTGGTGAAGGAGAGGCTGTGTACAACACCCTGTAGACTGGACCCACACACACATGGAAGGCGGGGTTCCACCTGGACAAGTCGCCATCTCAGGGCTTACACAGGGCCAACGCAGATAGACAGACAACATTCACACTCACATTCACACACTAGGGCCAATTTAGTGTTGCCAATCAACCTATAACTAGGGTTGGGTATCGTTTGAATTCGAACGTTTCCGATTCCAATTCTTTGTTTCAATTCCAATTCCTGACAATTCTCGAGTCCGATTCTTTCTTTAAAAAAAAAAAAAAAAAGGAAGGGTCAAAAAAAAAGTTTAGGATATTTTAAATGAGCTAGCTAACCTACAGTCTTTCTGAATGAAATAGTCTGACATTCTCCATCAATTTTAATTCTATTTACTTTTTATGAACTTTACTATAAATTCCTCACAGGGTTGTCTTCAACTAGAATATAAATATCAAATCTATGAACTTGAATATAAATATTATAAATTATGAATACATTTTCACAGGGGTACACTTTCATCAAGAGAGCTTTATTTTTGAAAACCTCATGAAAACACATTTACACATAATTGTATGATGCTGCAGGAAACCTCATGAAAACACATGTACACACAAGTGTATGATGCTGCAGGTACTTAAACATGTTACCGTGCTCCCACTGATGGGCTAACCTGGTGCAGAAAAGCAAATAAACATTAAGAAACAACTTGCAAAACCCAGTCCAGATTAGCAGCAGGTAAAGTATAAAATCAGAGACAGTTCTTGTTTAGGAAAATGACCATATCCGCCTTCCCAGGCAGGATGTGTGAGCGTTCTGGACAGATAGTGTCTCCTGTCGAAGACGGGACACGCATTTATTTGTACTACATGAACTCGGAGGTGCTTGATAACGTTCGACGTGCACCCTCCTAAGCACGAAACAGTCCTGTCGCACGTGTTACATTTCGTTGATATTTTATTTTTTTTAGTAAAATAAAGCCACACTTTCGACCGTCGAAGCCAGCTATCCATGCTTGACTGACTCGGCTACATAGGCTCGCCTATGCTAACACTTCCGGCGGTGGGCGCTTTTCGTTGGTGTTCAGCGGCTTCTGCTTTCGGCTCGGCGGACTTATTATTTTTTTCCGGTCGGCGGACTGGGTATCGAAACTAAGAATCGAAATTTAAACTTTTGAACGATTCCGGGAGAATCGGAAAGTTAGTCCCGGTTCCAATCGATATTCGATACCCAACCATACCTATAACCTATCCCCAGATGCGTGTTTTTGGAGGTGGGAGGAAGCCGGAGTACCCCAAGGGAACCCACGCAGTCATGGGGAGTACATGCAAACTCCACACAGAAAGATCCCGAATGCAGAATCGAACCCAGGACCTTCGTATTGTGAATCATCTTTTAATATCCATTGGAGTTCTTTTGGATATCGTTCCATTTTACAGACCTACCGAAAGTTTTGGGCAAACGAATGGAAATGTGCTTTACATCACTTGACACTGGATTCTCCACCAGTCAATAACAATGCCATTTTGGAGAACAAGAAGTCCACGTTGGTGTTGCCTCAGAGTAAAATTTCCCTTTAGAAGGCTTTGAAAGGTGTGATTTCCCTTGGTGATACTCACAATGGAGCTGCACTTTTAAGGGAGTCATCTCAGCTCATTCGCTCAAATGTCTGAGGACGAGGATTAGATACAAAGTTGGTGATGAGATCAGTTCAGGCATTTGAAAGTCAAATTGATGGGTGCTGAAGTAAGGAGTCAGTATCCAGACTGCTGAACATCTGCTGCAAGCTAAATCAGGTGCGAAATGAAAAAATATGAGCAAAATTCAGATTTAGTCAACCCCCCCCCCCAACCCCCACCATGCTCTATTAAACCCCTGCTAGTTTCCTAACACAATTGCCAGTATTGCTTATAGGACGTCAACAAATTGAATAAGTAGAACATCTGTCGGGAGGCATCAGCGGAACTGAGTGTTTACAAGTACGATGTATTGAAAAGTCAATTTCAGAGAAAGCCACGGGAGAAGATATACAGCCATGCTAGGCCGGGTGTCCCAAGACCAGCGACCTGCATGGTATTAAATTTGTCTGAGGAAAAATGATGACAAATAAAGGCCTTTAAATGTTCCTATTTTCCCAGACATGACATGTCACAAACAATTGATGTCTCACTATGTGCCGCCGCAAATTACCCCCAGAGAGAAAAAGAACAGCTCGATGCGGACAGCCGGGTGTCGTGTGGGGGGGGAGATTCCTGTCATATTCAGACTGATAGGCTTGTGGGGAATTTATTGAACCTGAATGTACCTTTAATCACCGATCTGCGCTCCCTTCTTACTGGTGCACCGCAGCCACCTTCAGGGATTAGACCTCACCACTGCCTTTGATGTGTTTTTGCTTGTTTTCTTTCAGGGGCTTCCTTCGAACTTCATTACTCCTTGTGGTCCACTGTTGGCATGTACTGCAAATCTTGTTTCAATATACTCTATTTCAATATTTAGGCTTCTCCGTATGGTATGTACAGTGCAGTCAAAGATAGGCTATCTGATCATAATTTGATGCTCAGCGCCCCCAAGCGTGAGGGTCCTGCCGTTCGCAAATCCCTTCTGCTCCCGACGTGTGTCCTACAGATTGGTTTAGTGCTGCTCCAAGCTCCGGGACCATGCAGGCTTCATTAACTGATAGCAGCACAGATAAAGACACCCTTGGTGTGGCCAGAGAGCAGCTGTAACAGTTTGTCCCAGAGAAAACACCAAATCCAACCTCACATTGCTTTCCGAAAACTGTACTAGATTTGTCGTTCTTCAGCCTTATGTTATCTATATTAATTAACATTACTATATATATTAATTGGCTTCACAGTGGCAGAGGGATTAGTGTGTCTGCCTCACAATACAAAGGTCCTGAGTAGTCAGGGTTCAATCCCGGGCTCGGGATCTTTCTGTGTGGAGTTTGCATGTTCTCCCTGTGAATGCGTGGGTTCCCTTCGGGTACTCCGGCTTCCTCCCACCTCCAAAGACATGCACCTTGGGATAGGTTGATTGGCAACACTAAATTGGCCTTAGTGTGTGAATGTTGTCTGTGTATCTGTGTTGACCCTGCGATGAGGTGGCGTCTTGTCCAGGGTGTACCCCGCTTTCCACCCGATTGTAGCTAAGATAGGCACCAGCGCCCCCCGCGACCCCAAAGGTAATAAGCGGTCGAAAATGGATTAATATATATAAGTTTACATACACTAGTAAAGAACATAATGTCATGGCTGTCTTGAGTTTCCAATAATTTCTACAACTCTTACGTTTCACCCAATTCAAAGCATTCCAACTTCAAACTTTTCAGCCTGTTCAGGAATCGTGGGCTTTCCCTATACATATTCCAAAAATCCCCAGAATTAAAGGTTTTCTGGGACATTTTTGCATTTCAAAATGAATCGGACATTTTTCAAACTTCCATCATTTCCAAATTTTTTCAACCGATTCAAACCATTCCACCTTCAACATATTCCACTCATCCTAGAAATAAAAAAAAACTATTCCAGGATTTCCCAGAATTCCTGGTTTTCCAAAGCCCTATTTTCACCCTTTTTTCTGGCGACGACTCATTCCACATTTTTCAACGCATTTCAACCGTCCCACAGTCAAAACTCTCCTCTTAATCAGAACAAAAAATCTACGTTGTTTTTTAACTGGAAAAATTCCCAGTTTTCCTGAAATTCCTGAAATTCTGTAATTACATTTCTCAATTCAACAGGTTACTACTTCAACACTTCTTGACCGATTTGAAAAATTCTAACACCAACCATTTCAACTCCTTCAGACAATTCAAGTTTTGTTTTTTTACCAAATTAAAAAAAATTCCCGCATTTCCCCAAATTCTTGAGAAATTCCCATTGAAATCCATGGGACATTCTTCAAACTTCCACATTTCTTCTTAAACTCATACTACCTTCTGTCAACATTTCAGTTCAACTTCAGCATTGGAGCATTCACACGCAATTCCTTCAGGAATGACCTTGTACATGGTGTAATGATAAGTGTGACCAGTAGATGGCAATTAAACATACGAGATAAGTGTAGGCTAAGCTATGATGGCAAAATGACTCAAGTAAACAACACCAACATTTGAAATGCCTATCTTGTTCCATTGAAGATATAGAATATTACACATCGCGCTCAAAAATCCATCAAAATATTTTAGTTTGACGCTTGAAGGATTGTCGTCGCATTAAACATAGGAGTATTATTAGGGTGTATGTATAGGTTAAGACATAGCATTTTGTTTCGCAATATTATGCAAAAGTAACTTTTCTTACCTTCTGGTACCTGCAGATCCGTATTTAGGATTTGTATAAGTCCTGAAAATAAGCTGATTATTATTCTCTTTCTTCTTGTGTAAAGTTCTTACTTATATCTGTCAGTACACTCGCCATGAAAGCCCTAAAAAATACCGGTATAGTGAGTTTACATTATTCACCCAAGGAACTTTAGTTATCAGCGTTCCGGTGGGACGATTTTTCAAAAGACACATTGTTGTTTCCGGATGAGGGGATGCTGCTCCGTTTTTGATAGAAATGAAGAATGAATGCCATTTAAACACTTAGCTCCATCTTTTGTCACTTCTTTCACTCCCGTCCTTGCACGCTACACCGCTACAACAAAGATGACGGGGAGAAGACGCTGCCAAAGGTGAGCCACGTAAATAAGGAAGCGACTGTCAGAAAGCGGTTTGAAGATGATCTGTAAAACATAATTTATGCAACATTTTGACCAAAGAACCACCATTACATGTTATGTAGACCACAAGGAAGTGTTTTCATTTGATTTTTTTTAAAAATATGACTCTTTTAAAGGCCTACTGAAATGAGATTTTCTTATTTAAACGGGGATACAGGTCCATTCTGTGTCATACTTGATCATTTCGCAATATTGCCATATTTTTGCTGAAAAGATTTAGTAGAGAACATCGACGATAAAGTTCGCAATTTTTGGTCGCTAATAAAAAGGCCTTGCCTGTACCGGAAGTAGCAGACGATGACGTCACGGGTTGTGGAGCTCCTCACATCACAGGGATCAATAAAGTACTCTCTATCTGTACATTGTTTACAATCATGGCCGCCAGCAGCGAGAGCGATTCTGACCGAGAAAGCGACGATTTCCCCATTAATTTGAGCGAGGATGAAAGATTTGTGGATGAGGAAAGTGAGAGTGAAAGACTAGAAAAAAAATAATAATAAAATGAAAAAAAGACAAGGACAGTGGGAGCGATTCAGATGTTACTAGATACATTTACTAGGATAATTCTGGAAAATGCCTTATCTGCTTATTGTGTTACTAGTGTTTTAGTGAGATTACATGGTACAACCTGAAGGTCGGCCCCGCACCTTTCTTCAGCACCAGTCGACGGGTGGTGGTGATGCCCATCTCTGCCTTTCGCAAGGGACCCTCTTCGAAACACGATCTTTCGAAATGATTGCTGCATAATACAGTGTACTTTGTGTGTGTGGTCCAATCCAACCGTGTTCGCTTGACATCTCTGTTCCATAGTAAAGCTTGACTGTCGTCTTTCGGGAATGTAAACAATGAAACACCGGCTGTGTTTGTTTTGCTAAAGGTGGCCGCAATACACCGCTTCCCACCTACAGCTTTCTTCTTTGACATCTCCATTATTCATTGAACAAATTGCAAAAGATTCAGCAACACAGAAGTCCAAAATACTGTGGAATTATGCGATGAAAACCGACGACTTATAGCTGGGAATGGTGCTGGTACAAAATGTCCTCTACAATGCGTGACGTCACGCGCACGCGTCATCATACGGCGACGTTTTAGCATGATACTTCCCCACGAAATTTAAAATTGCAATTTAGTAAACTAAACCGGCCGTATTGGCATGTGTTGCAATGGTAATATTTCATCATTGATAAATAAACTATCAGACTGCGTGGTCGGTAGTAGTGGGTTTCAGTAGGCCTTTAATGCGCCATATAATCCGGTGTGTTTTTTGTATGTAAATAGACCTGACTAGACCCGCTCATCGTCAGTCCGCCTTATAATCCGGTGCGCCCTATGGTCCGGTAAATAGATTTGTTAAGACGTTAACACACACAAAAGTACTATAAATTAGTACTGTTAAATACTAGTATCAATTCACAGGCATTGATTAAAATGTGAAAGATATCATCACAATTGTTTAGCAAAAAAAAACATGCATTTTAACTACGGTGTGTACGTAATGTTAGCTTCTTTAATCACATACACTGTTGCGATCCGCTGCTCGGATCGTTCTATGTTGTAGTCTTTATTCTTTTCTGTATCACATTTTGGTAGTTTGACTCCTTAGTTCCTGTTTTTAGTCTGTTTCCATAGCTACGTATTATTTTCGCCTGCCTTGGTTTCAAGACGCACATCTGTTCTGTTAATCACCATCCTATATAAGCCAGCCTTTTCTGTTCAGTCTTTCTGGGTTCCTAGTTTGCTTTCATGCAACAGTGACGACTCGTGTGTATTTTCTCGTTAGCTTTCACGCTACGCATTTATGTTCTCGCTAGCTTTCACCCTGTTTTTATTCTAGCTCTCACGCTAATGATTTGTTTTCCTTGTTGTGTGCCTTCGTGCCAAGTTGTTAGTATTTCTCTTCGTTTTCCTAGCTCTCATGCTAGCTCCTTTTGTTGGTCTTTTCTGCTTAGCTCCAGTATTTTTTGTTTTTTTCCTGTTTTTGTTACTTAAATAAATTCATTATATCTTACCTTTGCTGTGTTCATGTCGACGCATCCTCGGAGGAAAACAGATCCGGCAACAATATGCCACACAGTCGTAATATACACTCCATAAGTATGTGGCGAGATTGAGTCGCACAGGAAGTGATCAGCAGAGGCAAGAGCTCTTAATTTGTAACACACGGAAGGAGACGTTTGATTGATTGATTGATTGAAACTTTTATTAGTAGATTGCACAGTTCAGTACATATTCCGTACAATTGACCACTAAATGGTAACACCCGGATAAGTTTTTCAACTTAAGTCAGGGTCCACGTTAATCAATTCATGGTACGTCAGTCGCTTTGTGAACAAAAATGAACGTCACGTTACATAGCAGGTTACACGTCACATCAACTCTTTACTGCGGTATGTTGGTGTGGAAATAAACACCTATACTGCAACAACTACACCCACGAGGAATGCTGGGCAATCTGGCAATATATGTCTCCACAAGCTGTTATATGGTGCACATAAACTGACGTAGCATCATTCTTTCTTCTTTTTTTTTTAAATTGTGCACCCGATGGCTTTTTTTGTTAACTCTTAACTTTTTTGACACTTCCGCGAGCAGTCAAGGTTAAACCTACTCATACTTCATTCTCGTTTCTGTTGTTGAACATTTTTGTGGCGAAATGACACATCCCCCGAAAGTGTGGCATTCCCAGCATGCTTTGTGCTTGTGTTAATTGCACCTTGAATGGAGAGCGGTTCCAGTAGATTTTGCTGTGTGGTTAAGTGTTTCTAAGTTGCTATTAGCAAAAAGAAAAGCACTTAAAGGGGAACATTATCACCAGACCTATATAAGCGTCAATATATACCTTGATGGTGCAGAAAAAAAGACCATATATTTTTTCAACCGATTTCCGAACTCTAAATGGGTGAATTTTGGCGAATTAAACGCCTTTCTGTTTATCGCTCTTTTTGCGATGACGTCAGAATGTGACGTCTCCGAGGTAATACAGCCGCCATTTTCATTTTCAACACATTACAAACACCGGGTCTCAGCTCTGTTATTTTCCGTTTTTTCGACTATTTTTTGGAACCTTGGAGACATCATGCCTCGTTGGTGTGTTGTCGGAGGGTGTAACAACACTAACAGGCAGGGATTCAAGTTGCACCACCGGCCCGAAGATACGAAAGTGTCTGCCGCCAGACCCCCATTAAATGTGCCGGAGTGTCTCCACATTTTACTGGCGAAGACAGACATGACCCAGAGCTGTATGGATAACCTGCAGATGTATTTTCAACGATAAATTCAATGAAATCACAAAGGTGAGTTTTGTTGATGTTGTTGACTTATGTGCTAATCAGACATATTTAGTTGCAGCGTGACTGCCAGCTAATCGATGCTAACATGCTACGCTAATCGATGCTAACACGCTACGCTAATCGATGCTAATATGCTATTTACCGGCGGTGCTAAAGCAGACATGACACAGAAATGTATGGATAACCTGCAGATGCATTTGCAACTATAAAGTTAACGAATTCACAAAGGTGAGTTCTGTTGATATTGACTGCCAGCTAATCGATGCTAACATGCTATGCTAATCGATGCTAACATGCTATTTACCGGCGGTGCTAAAGCAGACATGGCACAGAAATGTATGGATAACCTGCAGATGCATTTGAATGAATGAATGAATGAATGGTTTATTTTGAGCCATGCAAACAAAACAAGAGAATGACATAAAATACAAAAAAAATATATAAATACATTATTTTTATTTGCAACTGTATTACGTTTCCTTCCACCCAAAAAACACTTACCTATCAAAGGATATAAGTTGCTCCAGTGTCACGAGATGCGAAAGTCCTGATCGCACAATTTACCGGCGATGCTAACGCAGCTATTCGGCCATGCTATGGCTATGAATAGCGTCAATAGCTATTCGCTCAATAGCTTCAGTTTCTTCTCCAATACTTTCATAATCCAACCATCCGTTTCAATAAATGCGTAATCTGTTGAATCGCTTAAGCCGCTGAAATCCGAGTATATCTTGCTGTGGTATTCGCCGTTGTTTGTTTACATTGGCAGCGCAGTATGACGTCACAGGGAAATTGATAGTCGCATCGTAAATAGCGAAAATCAAGCACTTTAAAGCTTTTTTTAGGGATATTCGGGGACCGGTAAAATTTTGAAAAAAACTTCAAAAAATACAACAAGCCACTGGGAACTGAGTTTTATTGTTTTTAACCCTTTTGAAATTGTGATAATGTTCCCCTTTAAGATCAAGTTTTGTCCATGGTATTCGAGCTCATTACAAGCTGTGTTTGAAACCCGCTTTGTTTTTAATGGACTGGGATGCCAGGCATTGCCCGTGTGGCTAATAGCTAAAAGTGCCACTGCATTTAAAAGGGAACTGCACTTTTTGGGGATTTTTGCCTATTGTTCACAATAATTTATTTTATGCATTCTAAATTGTAAATAAATGCGACCAAAAGTCAGCGTACAATGGAGCCCAATGGAACTGCTCTATTCTGCCTATAAAGCCCTTAAAAAACATCCAAACACATCCATTGAGGTTTTATATACAAATGTAATGTAAAAACAGGCACATTAATACTATTTAATATTTGCGTATTTTACTCATTTTAAGCATACGCGACTAGTGTTGTAACGATACCAATATTTTGGTTACGGTACTAAAATAATATCGGTACCTTTCGGTACTTTTCTAAATATAGGGGACCACAAAAAAATTGCATTGTTGGCTTTATTTTAACAAAAAGTCTTAGGGTACTTTAAACATGTTTCTTATTGCAGTTAAGTCCTTAGATAAAATAGTGGACGTACTACACAACTTGTTTTTTAGTAGTAAGTAAACAAACGAAGGCTCCTAATTAGTCTGCTGACATATGCAGTAACATACTGGGTCATTTATCATTCTATTTTGTCAACATTATTAAGGATAAGTGGTAAAAGAATAATTATTAATATACTAATCTATTAATCTACCATTTACTGTTAATATTTGCAAACTTTTTCTTTTAACATGTTCTGTCTACACTTCTGTTAAAATGTAATAATCACTTCTTCTGTTGTTTGATACTATACATTAGTTTTGGATGATACCACAAATATGGGTATCAATCCGATACCAAGTAGTTACAGGATCATATATTGGTCATAGTCCATTTCCCAAGTAATGTCTGTTGTCATTAGGATGCTGACTGTTAGGATGTTCAGTTATTCCCATTTAGATTAAAAATTACTCGAATCCTCGAGAAAAAAAGGGGAGTAGAACCAAGCATGTTTTTGTGTCAATCTCGCCATTCCCGGGCCTAAATTGGCTGTCAAAATGTACCACCTTGTCGGAATACGTCCTCATCCTTCTACTATCCAGGTGGGGGGCATGATTTATGATTCACAATAAAGTTCGACGAACAAGGAAATGAGGAAGAAACATCAACATTGGCACAAAAGCTTGTGATCACGGCGCCGCTATAAATAATTTGTCTGCGTTAGCGCTTGTAATAACAATATCACTTATACTTGGTTAATATTCAGGTCACAATTACCATGAATTGATTAACGTGGACCCCGATTGAAACTGAAGTTGAAGAATTTATTCGGGTGTTACCATTTAGTGGTCAATTGTACCGGATATGTACTGAACTGTGCAATCTACTAATAAAAGTTTCAATCAATCAATCAAAAAATGTAAATGGTGTATTGTCGGCGGTTTTTGGATGTTTTTTTATTGGGTTTTTATAGGCGGAATAGACAACCTACCATTGTATTTATGTTTATTTAAGAGTTAGAATGCATTAAAAAAATAAATCCATCCGTCATGTCTTTCAGACTGATTGTGAGTGATAGGTAAAGTTGAAAAAAAAAAGTGCAGTTCCCCCTTTAAATGTTTCTTTACTTGGCCAAGTTAAAACCATCACATATTGCAAATTATTATATTACATAAAAGGATAATCAAAAAAGTCATACACCTCAGCACAGTTGCTGGACTCTGCCAGAATCCCTATGGTGCATTTCATCTTTGTTAAATAGATTGACTGCGTCTAAATGTGATTAGCCAAAAAGTGAAACAAACAAATAGCGTATTGATTTTTGCATTCCATGAGAGGAGTGTTCTGAGCAGAGAACTAAATGACAATGAGCAGTTGAATACTAAGCTTCTGAAACTTTCTACACAATTTCAGGTGGTGGTTAAATTTAATGATAGCATCTGAAAAATGTTTTTCAAGAGACAGGCACTGGCTGTTTTTTGTTTTTCTATGCATACACGTGTTTCTTTTTGTTTCAAAAGTGTGTGGTAGCATCGATAATTCTTAACAAATAACTCAATTACAGCACAAAAAGTGAGAATCTAAACAAATAAATATGACTTCATATATAATGTACAGTTTGGAAGAAGATTTATCAAATTAACTAAGCCTGCATTTGGATTGCTCAACTATTATCCGTTGTTTGGTACGGTTCATATGTCATAATAGGGTTTTATATATATTTATAAACGTGTTGTAAAAACTATTCTGAAAGAGATTATTTTGTCTTGACGAGTTAAAGTCAATGTGTGGGATGACAAATTCTAATATATAACAAAGCCTTTCTGACACTTTTTTATATTAAAACAAATGCATTTTTGTGGTAATAAAAACCCAGCATCGCTTGTTTTACTTAACTAAAGTCCAATTTCTTTCTTTCATCTTTGGTTGTTTTTTCTGAAGAGTCGTTTGACAATTTTTTCAACTTGATCAAATTTCTCCTTACACTATAAAAAAATCCAAGCAAGCTGAAATCCATTATGCATTTTATGGCTCTATTCACCTGTTTGCGTGTTTTTTTTTTAACATTTTGAAAGTCACACACGTTTGTCTTAAAAGTCATTACGTCGACAAAAGTGATTGCGCTGTGAACTTGAATAATGTGAATAATATTCTGTCGGATTAACTTTGCTTGTAACCACCCCGGTGTTCTATATTATATATATATATATATATATATATATATATATATATATATATATATATATATATATATATATATATATATATATATATATATATATATATATATATATATACCATATCCATATGTTGAATTAAATTAAGTAACGGATTATCCAAAGAAATCCAACAAAGCATCAATATGATTCAGTTTAAGAGACTGTTCAAACTACAAGTGTTCACAAAGTACACAGAACAATATTTATGATGAACATCTTGAACCCTTTTTTTCTTGTGAGACGAAGATTATTCATGTATTTAATGTTTGTTTACTCACTTTGGTCCATCCATCCTTTTTCTACTCCTTGTCCCTTTTGGGGTCGCGGAGGGTCGCTGGATCCTATCTCAGCTGCATTCGGGCGGTAGGCAAGGTACACCCCGGACAAGTCGCCACCTCATCACAGTACTCACTATGGTATATTATTAATTTATTATTTATTTATTCAATGTTCTGTTACAGAGAACGAGGCAATGGGATAACATTGCTATGGTATAAAAAGTGGTAGGATTAAATAAGCTCAGCTTCGTACGTGCGGTAATGAAACAACTGGAAATATGTGATGCATTACGTTGTATCGTATGCATCTTGGAAATAAAGTGAAACTGAAACTGAACAATCAGACATTAAATTAAAACATTTTTTTTGGGGGCTTTTTTTTTTTAATACAAATAAACATTTAAAAGCACATTGCAAACATTTTCTAGATATTTTTTCAGTCATGGGCCAATGAATAAATCAACAAGTGGACAACATTACAGAAAGTGTGTTCAAGTTATAAACTTTTCTTATTGAATCTCAAATGACAAAATGTAATGTACAGTATAAGTCTTCTCCTTCCCCGAAAGATGCAAAGTCCTATTTGCATATTGATAAGCCAAGCAAACCATATCTTGTCAGTGGCAAGTTTTCCTGAAGACGTATGGCTGCAAAGACCCGATTTTCCTAACTAAATGGTTTTATTTCCTACTATACTTTGCATATTGAATAAGGGATATGGAATAGGTGTTGAACTACTCCATTTCCTATGCATGATGAAGTATCTCGGTGTCAGTACCACTTCATCGTTGTCAGTTTCCAGTGTGTTATTGCAAATATAATCTCATGCCACGGCTATGAATTTGCATGTGATAATTGGTTTGAAACTGCAAACGGAGAAGGTAATTGCCAGTCACCGAGCACCCAGGTTCTCCACCAACTCTTAAACACAAACAAATTGATGGTGATATCATGTGATGTGACTTCAAGGTGAGCTCCCCAGTTCACAGTTTGAGCACAATGCGAGAATGTGGGGAGATGAAGCCACAATCCTATCTGTGTGTGTCAGACACAGATTCCCTGCGGGGGCCTTAATTGCATCTCTGGCTAATCCCGTCGCTTGACAGGGTGTCTTCTGCCGGTGGCCCTTTACTGAGGGATAATCGCCAAACTGATTGGGAGAAAGAGTGCACACCTGTCTCCTTGCCAGTACCTCAAAATTATGACAAAAATATTGTAGATATCCATTTGCACACTTTAGAGCAGGGGTCACCAACGCGGTGCCCGCAGGCACCAGGTAGCCCGTAAGGACCAGATGAGTAGCCCGCCGGCCTGTTCTAAAAATAGCTCAAATAGCAACACTTACCAGTGAGCTGCCTCTATTTTTTAAATTTTATTTATTTACTAGCAAGCTGGTCTCGCTTTGCACAACATTTTTAATTCTAAGAGAGACAAAACTCAAATAGAATTTGAAAATCCAAAAAATATTTTAAAGATTTGGTCTTCACTTGTTGAAATAAATTCTTTTTTTTTTTTTACTTTGCTTCTTATAACTTTCAGAAAGACACTTTTAGCGAAAAAATACAACCTAGCTCTTCTTTCCTGACAATTTAAATCAATGTTCAAGTATTTTTTTTGTATTATTATTGTAAAGAATAGTAAATACATTTTAATATAATTCCTCATTTTAGATTCTGTTTTTCAAGGAAGAATATTTGTGAAATATTTCTTCAAACTTATTATGATTAAAATAAAAATAAAAATATTCTGACAAGCTAGAAATTTTGTAGAATCAAATTTAAAACTTATTTCATAGTCTTTTGAATTTATTTTTAAAATTTTTGTTTTGGAAAATCTAAAAGAAATAATGATTTGTCTTTGTTAGAAATATAGCTTGGTCCAATTTGTTATATATTCTAATAAAGTGCAAATTGGATATTAACCTATTTAAAACATGTCATCAAAATTCTAAAATTAATCTTAATCAGGATAAATTATTAATGATGTTCCATAAATTCTTTTTTTAATTTTTTCAAAAAGATTCGAATTAGCTAGTTTTTCTCTTTATTTTTTTCGGTTGAATTTTGTATTTTAAAAAGTCGAAATTGAAGATAAACTTTTTATGTGTTTTTTCCTCTTTTAAACCGTTCAATTAAGTGTTTTTTTCATAATTTATTCTCTACAAAAAAACTTCCGTAAAAGGAAAAAAAATGTACGACGGAATGACAGACAGAAATATCCATTTTCTTATATATATAGATTTATTTATTAAAGGTAAATTGAGCACATTGGCTATTTCTGGCAATTTATTTAAGTGTGTATCAAACTGGTAGCCCTTCGCATTAATCAGTACTTAAGAAGTAGCTCTTGGTTTCAAAAAGGTTGGTGACTCCTGCTCTAGAGGAAAGTATGAGATTACAGAAAATATAATACAATCTTTGATAATAATAGTAACCCGTGACTAATTGTAATGAATCATTATTAATCCAAATTCACAAGTGAAATTTAAAAAGCATTTTTTTGAATTTGATCTAAACATTTGAATGAGTTTATCGTCAAGCCACAACGACATCCTCGGTTTAGAGCCCACATAAGTACAAGGAAAAACTCACAACCCAGTGGGACGTCAATGTGAAAGACTATGAGAAACCTTGGAGAGGAACCCCAGATGTGTGTGACCCCCCCCCCCCCCCCCACTGATAGTGTTAAAGACTTAGTATTTTATGTGTTGTAATGCCTAATCTTTTATTATTTTAATCATATGTTTGTACTGAAGCACTTTAAGATTTATTTAAATGAAAAGTGCGCAACAAATACCATTTTTTTACTATTATTTATTATTTCTGGCAGGCGGTGTGTTGTCCTACTCTGTTCAGCAGTCCTTGAACGCACCGTAAAAAACACCTCTGTCTTGTATTTCTCGCAGGGTATATAGTGCAAAATCAACTTTCAAAAAACAAACGAAAAAACAGCAATGGTATATTAAATACAATTTAAATAAAAAAAATAATGCCTCTTTTCAATTTGCGGCCTTCTGAGGTAAATATCAAGATTAACTTATTCCACAGGCTAATAAACTTTAAAATAAAGCAATAATGTGGTGGGCGGGGTTTGGGTGTATATTGCAGCATCCCGGAAGAGTTAGTGCTGCAAGGGGTTATGTTGTGTTTATGTTGTGTTACGATGCGGATGTTCTCCTGAAATGTGGTTGTCATTCTTGTTTGGTGTGGGTTCACAGTGTGGCGCATATTTGTAACAGTGTTAAAGTTGTTTATACGGCCACCCTCAGTGTGACCTGTGTGGCTGTTGACCAAGTAAGCCTTGCATTCACTTGTGTGTGTGTACAAGTCGCTTACATTATATGACTTGGACGGCACGCTGTTTGTATGGAGGAAAAGTGGACGTTACGACAGGTTGTAGAAATTGCTACAATATTGTTGTCCTGGTGGAAAATCGGGAGAAATTCGGATGAAATGGTTGCACCGGGAAGTTTTCGGTAGGGGCGCTGAACTTCGGGATTCTCCCCGGAAAATCGGGAGGGTTGACAAGTATGAGTATTAGCGGTGAATGCGGTGTTACAGTGGCATCTGCTGTAAAATACCCACGGGCCAGCTCTAGTGTTAATTTGATATTGCCTCAAGGGCCAAATGAAATTACACGGCAGGCCAAATTTGGCCCGCGGGCCAGAGTTTGACACCCATGCAATAAAGCAAGGTGTTGTGCAGGTAACTTAAACAATCAAGTTAATCAATCGATGACAGCTGCTATAGGAGGAAAGACAACATGACTGTTGTGCTGTGTCAAAACACAAACAGGGGGGAAATGCAATGAATGCATTTGTACACATGGTCCGCAGTATTTTTTTTTTCGGAAAGTATAATTACAGTTAGGCTTTATTAACGACCAAAAAGAGCAAGTGGTAGGTTGCAGATATCTAAATGCTTTCACAGTGTACTATAAAGCCGGTGGAGCCGTCTCCATTGGGAGCATACAAAGAGAGGATCCCATTCTTTTTTGCCCCCCCCTTCCATTTCTTGCATGAGTGGATCTGAGTGCACACTTTGGTAAGCTTTTGTCTTCTCTCTCTCGTGTCTTCTCCGTTTTATGCTTGACATTTCCCCATTTAGGTCAGTCTCTAAAGGACAGGAGCAAAGACAAAAGAACAACACCCCAAGGTGGCGGTATAGGAAAAGAACATTTAGCTATGCTCTTCTATTATATGCCACAAAGGGGTTTCGGCGCTAATTGTCTCGATTCTCAAAGGACAATCCACGCTTCGTTTTAGTTTCCCTTTTCAACGGTGGCCCTCTCTTGGTTAATTAGAAAGGAAAGTTCATGTTTTGTCTCTTGAAGGAAAACAAATGAAAGACAGCACGACACGGCGACTACTTGATTACACCGAGGTATCTTTTAATGTGAAAAGACACAAACCTTGACCAGATCAAATGTGTTTTAACGCTGCGAGTGATGAATAGTATTCAAGAAAGAAGCTTCTTGAAATTTTAGTATGCTATCGAGTAGGAATATTCAACTGGTGGCCAAATTTGACCCCAGGATGACGCCGTAGGATCATATTTGCCAACCTTGAGACAACCTTGAGAGCATACCCCCTCCCCCTCGAGCTGTCCTGGATGAAATGAAAAACACATTTTCCAATCATTTTGGAACTTGCAAGCATATTTCTTCTTCTTACTCGTCGTCGCCATGTCTCTTCTTCGTTCCTCTGCTTCGTATCCCTCTTGTTGTGCGTGCAGTAGTGCACTGAACTCCCAAAAGCCGTAGATGTTATCGTAGCGTCCCGGAAGAGTTAGTGCTGCAAGGGATTCTGGGTATTTGTTCTGTTGTGTTCATGTTGTGTTACGGTGTGGATGTTCTCCCAAAATGGGTTTGTCATTTTTGTTTGGTGTGGGTTCACAGTGTGGAAGTACGCTCGCAAGTTCGAAAATGATGGGAAAAAGTAATTTCAGTTTATCCAGGACAGCTCAAAGGGGAAGGGTTATGCTGCCTGAAAATTTTGTAGATCAGACTTCTCCATATATATACTAATTCATGAACAGATTATTTATATATATATATATATATATATATACATAAGAAATACTCGCAAATATATACAACCCCCCCCCCCCCCCCACACACACACACAGGCTTTTTACAGATCATCCAGTTTTTATTATTTTTATTCTGTTGTCTTCTGTCTTGATCATTAACATTTCTACTATTATTCTCGCAATGTTATGTTTTTATTAACTTATTAATGTGATATTCGTAAGTGGAGGTTGCACCCCGGTGGGTTCTTTGGACCACCACACACTTACATGAGAGCCCGGTTCAGGTTGACTATATGGACTTATTTTTCCTTAAATACAGTCTCCGTGTTGATTTTCAGCATATGTCTGTCTGTGTCTGTCACGCTCTCGCTCCCACTCCAGCTCCCCTCCAGCTCCAACCCTGTCCCTCCTCCTGGCTATTGCTTATAACAGTGCGACAGGTGATAAGATAACAAGGCCCAGGTGGGCTTTTTTCACACCTGTCGCTGATTTCCAGGCCGGTTCTGGCACACCCTGCTTCGCTGCAGGCCCGCAGGCCACGCCCCCATCCACACATTATATTTACTTTAATGTTTATAAATATTTATCATATATTTTCCTCAAATCCTCTGTGCCATGACATGTTTTGTTTTTGCTTTATTATCCTCAATAGGTGCTGTGTGTGTGTCTGTGTATGTTTTCCTCTCTTCTATTTATTTTTTAATATTACAATTGTTGTTTTGTTTTGTACAGCACTTTGTGTTTGCCTGTGCATGAAAAGTGCTATAGTTGGATTGCTCTTTCAATGGTAATGTTTGAGTGGGCCCTGGGCCCCTTTGTAGTGGAAAAATTGGGCCCCAAGGTCATAAATATTAAGAACCCCTGGTTTAGATATTTATTGGATATGCTTTGTTGTAAATTTTTTGTACATTTTGCTTCACAGCCACTTTCCTAAAATCCTCAGTGCCAAGCCATGTTTTGTTTTTACTTTGTTATTGTCATAAAGTTTGAGTGATCGATTGATAATTAAGGCATTCCTCAAGGCGGCCTTTTAAGTCCTCTTCTTCTTGGCATTTAAACATTTTTTTTGGTGATGGGATTTATGTGACAAAGTCAGACCTCGGCAAATATTTGGACTCTGGGGGCCACATTGAGGAAAACAAAAATATGACGAGGGACCGCCTCAAAATACGGAATGGAATTTTACTTTTTCTTTTTTACATTTTAAGCTGTTTGCTTTCTGAAAGACAGCTGCACCTCTAAGATCGGATGACAGCATCCGGTTATGAGCTTTATATGTCACAGTAGCAGTGTTAAGGTCAACAAGGTCATGCAGTTTTAATGTTTATAATTGAATAAAAAGAGTATATGTGTGTGTGTTTGTACAGTATATTTGTCTCCAAGTATGTGTGGGTGACAGAGTACGACCCCAGCCACCCAGAGAGCCCAACTCAAAACAGCAGGTGCCCGGTCTCACATAGTCGAAAAACAAATGTTGTGTTTGCACCGCCGAATTACGACAAGCAGCACAAAGCAGCATGTGTGTAAAACACATTTTGACAGCAGACATGACGAGGTATCGCAATTACATTTCCACCCTCTATCAACTTACGCTACTGGTTGCTTTTTTCGAGGAATCAACCAAATTGGACAGAACATCCGCGCCCCGGTCATTAGTGTTTTGGAAATGTGGCCTCTCAAAATGTTGGTAAATATCCCTGATGTACAAAACCCAAAACCAGTGAAGTAGGCTTGTTGAGTAATTCGTGTATAAAAACAGAATACAATGATGTGCAAATCATTTTCAACTTATATTTATAAATTAAATATATAGATATTAAATTTTTGAAACACTTTTTTTCTTTTTGGCTAATAATCATTAACTTAGAATTTAATGGCAGCAACACGTTGCAAAACAGTTGGCATAAGGGCATTTTTACCACTGTGTTACATGGCCTTTTCTTTTAACAACACCCAGTAAACGTTTGGGAACTGACACCAACTTTTGAAACTTTTCAGGTGGAATTCTTTCCCATTCTTGCTTGATGTACAGCTTAAGTTGTTCAAAAGTCTGGGGTCTCCGTTGTGGTATTTTAGGCTTCATAATGGACCACACATTTTTAATGGGAGACATGTCTGGACTACAGGCAAGCCAGTCTAGTACCCCCACTCTTTAACTATGAAGCCACGCTGTTGTAACACATGGCTTTGCATTGTCTTGCTGAAATAAGCAGGGGCGTCCATGATAACGTTGCTTGGATGGCAACATATGTTGCTCCAAAACCTGTATGTACCTTTCAGCTTTAATAGTGCCTTCACAGATGTGTAAGCTACCCATGCCTTGGACACTATTACACCCCCATAACATCACAGATGCTGGCTTTTGAACTTTGCAGCTCGAACAATCCGGACGGTTCTTTTGTTCTTTGGTCCAGATTACATGACTTCCACATTTTCCAAAAACAATTTGAAATGTGCACTCGTCAGACCACAGAACACTTTTCCTCTTTGCATCAGTCCATCTTAGGTGAGCTCGGGCCCAGCGAAGCCGACTGCGTTTCTGGGTGTTGTTGATAAATGGCTTTCGCTTTGCATAGTAGTGAAGTGAAGTGAATTATATTTATATAGCGCTTTTCTCTAGTGACTCAAAGCGCTTTACATAGTAAAACCCAATATCTAAGTTACATTTTTTTAAACCAGTGTGGGTGGCACTGGGAGCAGGTGGGTAAAGTGGCTTGCCCAAGGACACAACAGCAGTGACTAGGATGGCGGAAGCGGGAATCGAAGCTGGAACCCTCAAGTTGCTGGCATGGCCACTCTACCAACCGAGCTAGCTAATAAGTGAAGTGAAGTGAATTATATTTATATAGCGCTTTTCTCTAGTGACTCAAAGCGCTTTACATAGTGAAACCCAATATCTAAGTTACATTTAAACCAGTGTGGGTGGCACTGGGAGCAGGTGGGTAAAGTGTCTTGCCCAAGGACACAACGGCAGTGACTAGGATGGCGGAAGCGGGATGTAGCGACAAACTTTAGTTACTGACAGTGGTTTTCTGAAATGTTTTTGAGTCCATGTGGTGATATCCTTTACACACCGATGTTGCTTTTTAATGCAGTACCGCCTGAGGGATCCAAGGTCCGTAATATCATTGCTTACGTGCAGTGATTTTTCCAGATTCTCAGAACCTTTTGATGATAATACGGACCCTAGATTGTGAAATCCCTAAATTCCTTGAAATAGCTTGTTGAGAATTTTTATTAAACTGTTGGACAATTTGCTCATGCATTTGTTCACAAAGTGGTGACCCTCGCCCCATCTTTGTTTGTGAATGACTGATCATATCATGGAAGCTGCTTTTACACCCAATCATGGCACCCACTTGTTCCCAATTATCAATCAATCAATCAATGTTTATTTATATAGCCCTAAATCACAAATGTCTCAAAGGACTGTACAAACCACTAAGACTACGACATCCTCGGAAGAACCCACATAAGGGCAAGGAAAACTCACACCCAGTGGGACGCCAATGATGACTATGAGAAACCTTGGAGAGGACCTCAAATGTGGGCAACCCCCCCCTCTAGGGGACCGAAAGCAATGGATGTCGAGCGGGTCTAACATGATACTGTGAAAGTTCAATCCATAGTGGCTCCAACACAGCCGCGAGAGTTCAGTTTAAAGCGGATCCAAGACAGCAGCGAGAGTCCCGTCCACAGCAAACCATCCCAAGCGGAGTCAGATCAGCATCGTAGATATGTCCCCAACCGATACACAGGTGAGCGGTCCATCCTGGGTCTCGACTCTGGACAGGTCATCGGACCGGACCCCCTCCACAAGGGAGGGGGGGACAGAGGAGAAAAAGAAAAGAAGAGGCAGATCAACTGGTCTAAAAAGGAGGTCTATTTAAAGGCTAGAGTATACAAATGAGTTTTAAGGTGAGACTTAAATGCTTCTACTGAGGTAGCATCTTGAACTGTTACCTGTGTGATGTTCCAAATAAGTGTTTGATGAGCATTCCTCAACTTTCTCAGTCTTTTTTGCCACATGTGCCGGCTTTTTTGTGAAACATTGCAGGCATCAAATTCCAAATGAGCTAATATTGCAAAAAAGAACTACGTTTACCAGTTCAAACGTTAAGTATCTTGCCTTTGAAGTCTTTTCAATTTGAATATCGGTTGAAAAGGATTTGCCAATCATTTTATTCTGTTTTTTTTTACGATTAACACAACGTGCCAACTTCACTGGTTTTGGGGTTTGTATAATAATACGAACCCATCATTCCGCTGTGAAGTCAAACACCAGCGCTATGATTACGGTCGTTTGTAAGAAAAATAAAGCTCCACACAGCCGTCTGCCCTCCTGAACCTAACCCCGGAGCAGGTGGGCGTCTCCCACGCTTATCTGTCACCGGGCCAAACCTCAGCCTAGAATCTATCAGGAAGATGATGCATCTCCAGAGGCTGGGAAAAATAGGCTGCTCTTAATCATCCGAGACCCACTTGTCTCATTGTTACACGACACCCTGGAATATCACATCTTCTTATTTGCATACTCGCAAATGCCGACAAAAATGCTGTGTTCTCATTTACTCCCGACTCGCGTTGGAGAATGGCATCTTCAAACTAACAATGGCTTTTATCAGACATTATAATAGCCTCCTGAAAAAAAGGCAAAGGCCTATATGGCTAATTAGCGATGCGGACAGAAACATGCCTCATCTTTTCAAACAGTCTGGCATGCTCGAGTGGAGAATGACAGAGAGAATCCATCTCCAGTCATCTTCCCCCCCGCCCATTAAGTCTGTATGGGAGCCGCTGCCAGGCCTTGCAAACTCTTTCAGATGGGCTGCACAGATCAGCCAGGAGGACAATCATTTATTACCAATCAGTCAAGAATCTTCAGACCACACTGAGGCAAAGATGAGGTCAAAGGAGCGCAGGCACCAACTGGGAGGGGAATTACATGTGATGTGAAATCGATATTTCGGAGACCTGTTTCCTTCATGAAAACTTCAGACGCATATAAATAAACCCTATTGACCCAGTGACGATGCATGGATTGTCCACAAGGTGGGCAGGTAAAGCATTTGCACCCCTTGATAAAGGGATCTGCGATTTGTTTTAGCCGCCGTACTTTAAAGGCCTACTGAAATGAGATTTTCTTATTCAAACGGGGATAGCAGGTCCATTCTATGTGTCATACTTGATCATTTCGCGATATTGCCATATTTTTGCTGAAAAGATTTAGTAGAGAACATCGACGATAAAATTCGCAACTTTTGGTCGCTAATAAAAAAGCCTTGTCTGTACCGGAAGTAGCAGACGATGTGCGCGTGACGTCACGGGTTGTAGAGCTCCTCACATCCTCACATTGATTATAATCATAGCCACCAGCAGCTAGAGCGATTCGGACCAAGAAAGCTACAATTTGTTTTAGCCACCGTACTTTAAAAGCCTACTGAAATGAGATGTTCTTATTTAAAAAGGGATAGCAGGTCCATTCTATGTGTCATACTTGGTCATTTCACGATATTGCCATATTTTTGCTGAAAGGATTTAGTAGAGAACATCGATGATAATGTTTGCAACTTTTGGTCGCTAATAAAAAAGCCTTGCCCGTACCGGAAGTAGCAGACGATGTGCGCGTGACGTCACGGGTTGTAGGGCTCCTCACAAACTCACATTGATTATAATCATAGCCACCAGCAGCTAGAGCGATTCAGACCAAGAAAGCTACAATTTGTTTTAGCCACCGTACTTTAAAGGCCTACTAAAATTAGATTTTCTTATTTAAAAGGGGATAGCAGGTCCATTCTACGTGTCATACTTGGTCATTTCGCGATATTGCCATATATTTGCTGAAATGATTTAGTAGAGAACATCGATGATAAAGTTTGCAACTTTTGGTCGCTAATAAAAAAGCCTTGCCCGTACCGGAAGTAGCAGACGATGTGCGTGTGACGTCACGGGTTGCAGAGCTCCTCACATCCTCACATTGTTTATAATCATAGCCACCAGCAGCTAGAGCGATTCGGACCGAGAAAGCGACAATTTCCCCATTAATTTGAGCGAGGATGAAAGATTCGTGGATGAGGATATTGAGAGTGAATGACTAGAAAAAAAAAAGTTTAAAAAACAAAGGAGATTGCGGTGGGAGCGATTCAGATGTTATTACATTTGCCTAAATTTAGAACAACTTTAAAATCAATGTGCATTTCAGTGCGTGGAGTTAATCTGTGGAACAATTTAGGGGACAACTTAAAAAAGTGTTCTAGCATGATTTCATTTAAAACACTGTTTAAAAAAGAAGTTCTGAAGAAGTACGAGGAGGAAAGAGAGTGATGCCCTCAGCACAGAGGGTTGGGAGAGAGGTGTATGGTCGGAGAGTGTCCGGGTGTGTGTGTGTGTGTGTGTGTGTGTGTGTGAGTGTGTGTGTGTGCGTGTGTGTGTTTTGTCTCGTCTCGCTTTGTTTCATAGTATTGTTAGTGTACAGGAGTTTTTCTTGTTTTTGTTTAGTGAGTATTGTACTTGTATTATATTGTTTATGTTAAATGTGGAATGAGTGAGAGGGGTTGGGATATTATAAGCATCTGCTTCATCCAATCCCTTTTCAAGCCTTGCATTAATATCTCTGCCAAAATTAAAAAAAAACAACAACAAAAAAACTGTTTATTTGTACTGTGCAGGTTTGAAATAAATATTTCGATTCAATTCAATTAGACACATTTACTAGGATAATGCTGGAAAATTCCTTATCTGCCTATTGTGTTGCTAGAAATTTAGTGAGATTATAGAGTACCTGAAAGTCGGAGGGGTGTGGCCACGGGTGTAGTGACCGCCAGTGTCTCCGTGGGAGGAGGTAATAGTCGCCGCAGCAGCTGCTGGGGGACGCAGGCTCCGCTCATGACTATGTTAAGAGCCAACTTATTACCACAATTTTCTCTCCGAAACCTGCCGGTTGACATGTGGTCGGGATCCATGTTCGCTTGAACGCTCTGTTAAACAAGGAACCACCAGCTGTGTTTTTGTGGCTAAAGGCTAAACGATTCCCACCTCCATCTTTCTACTTTGACTTCTCCATTATTAATTGAACAAATTGCAAAAGATTCAGCAACACAGATGTCCAGAATACTGTGTAATTATGTGATTAAAGCTGATTGGCACCTGGTGTCAATCAGCCCGCTCCTATTTGTACCTGCTTTTAACTTCCAGTTAGTGCTGGATCATTGTCGCTATTGTATTGTCGCTCCTGTCGTGTCCGATCATGTCGTTGCAGCGTAGCGGTGGGCTATATTTGGTATTTTTCTGTAGCTTACTGTCTTTTGTTCCCTGCTGCCAGTTTGTTTTGTACTACACGTTACGACTTCTGTTTTCCCCGCTCGCTACCCGCTAGCTTCCACGCTAGACGCTTTTTGTTTTTGCTAACTTTGCTAGTTTATTATCTTCTAGCTCCCATGCTAGCTCTTTTAGTTTGTTATCTGCCTCGTGCGCGCTTTGTGTTAGTACCCTTTGTTTGTTTTTGTCTTAGTGTTTTAAATTAAATCATGTTTTCCTGCAAAATGCCTCCTTCCTTCTCTAACTTTGACAAAATTATCTCAGTAAGATATTACAGATTGTTGCTGAGATTTGATGACCTATATTGAGTAAAACATGCTTGAAACTAGAACATCAGCTGACGCAAAGCTGTCATCAACGCTCACAAGTATAAAACTACTTGTTTTAAAGTAATAATTTCTTATGTCTAGCATGAAAAAAAAATCATGATGCCAAGCGCATATCATTATGTCAAGATAATGGCACTAGCATTTACTTGATTTAAGAATGTTTTTCAACATATTGAGAAAAAAGGTCTTTTTTTTCTACCAAGAAAAGAGCATTTGTTATTAGTGAGAATATACTTATTTTAAGGTATTTTGGGGTTCATTGAGGTTAACTAATTTTACTTGTTTCGGAAAGTCTTAACAAGCCGAATTTTCTTGTTCTATTGGCAGATAATTTTGCTTGGTTCAAATAAAATACCCCTCATTTTTGTATTATTTTTGAACACTGACTTTTTGCAGTGCCCCTCTCCATAAAGTCCTTCAATTTGTGTTTGAAAAGAAAAAAGAAAGTCCTTTGTATTACAATAATGATTTGATTTTTACTTTAGTAGCCTATTGGGGGCACTAAACTCTCAGAAACGAATCCTGTCGGTGTGTGTGCGGCACACACACACACACACACACACACACACACACACACACACACACACACACACACACACACACACACACACACACACACACACACACACACACACAAACAAACACATACACACTCACACACACACACACACACACACACACACACATCACTGCTCCAACAGCAAGCGAAGGAGTCACAGTGTGTGTCACTCCAGGAACTAAATTAATACCTGATATGAAGACTCTTTCAAACCTAACCTGCAAAATAAATAGAACATCTGTGGAGAAAAACCTGTTCTTGGTTTGGCTTGTTGAAAAAAAAAAAAAAAAAAAAAGACAATCTAATAAAAGCAGCATATCTAAAGTAAAACAAAATTGAGTTTGAGCAAAATCCAACGGGTCATGTTGTCTCTTCAGCCTGACAAGCGGGAGGAAAAAAACATCTGGATTCTTCTTATATTGTTCAAGTTAAGGTGATTCTGTAGGTTGTGAATGAAACAATGAGTCTGACATCTTTTTTAGAAACAATTGTTTTCGATCAAAAGCGACATTAGCACCAGCCATGTGCTTTGAAGAGTGTGGAAGACACTTGAACAACTCCAGGCCAATTCATCTAAGTTGGTGACTAATGAAGGGGCTTGTGCTTGTTTATTCACAGTGAGCGATATCCATCCTAAGGCTGCTTGGCTGCCAATAAGTCAAATTTGCCAGAGAAAGTCATGACACCGTAGGCAGGAGAGACCAGCAAAAAAAAAAAATAATAAATAAAAAACACACAAAAAAAACAACAATATTATTCTTACCCCGTCCAGGAGGTTATGTGATCCCCATGGTTTGTCAGTTAATTATAATAATAATAATAATAATAATTACCTTTATTGTCTCCGAGGATAAATTGGTCTTGGACATCAAGACATCAACATATTGTAACACTTTAGTATGGGGAACATATTCTATGTGACAGAGACTTAATTTAGAGTTATTTGGTTAGGGCTAGGGTTAGAGGGTCAGGGGTCGGCAACCCA
The DNA here is from genome assembly GCF_033978795.1 of Nerophis ophidion. Lineage (NCBI taxonomy): Eukaryota > Metazoa > Chordata > Actinopteri > Syngnathiformes > Syngnathidae > Nerophis > Nerophis ophidion. Next base: position 17,142,945 of record NC_084623.1, read on the forward strand.
ATATGTTGAAAGAGCCGTATTGGACCAAAAATACAAAAACAAATACGTCTGGAGCCGCAAAATAATAAAAGCCATATTACATACAGATAGTGTCATGTCTGTGATTATGTTTTGTTTTTTGGACACTCAGTTCCTGTTTTTGCACTTCCTGGTTTGTTTTGTTACCATGACTACTCATTCGTTATCACCTGTCACACACCTGTCCCACGTTTTGCACTCGCACACCTGTTTTTCACTGATCATGTCACTGCTATTTAAGCCGTTCTGTTTCTGTTCTTCGTCCTGGCATGATCACCTTCCGCACCCTTGATATCCATGCTGCTTTTTTCTCATATCCTTGTCTCAGTCACAGTAAGTGTTTTATTATTCATGCCATAGTGCAAGTTTTGTTTTCTTTAGTCAAGTTTGTTCTCCGCCATGGTGCGCGCCCTTTGTTTGGTTTCCTTTTTTTGTAGTTAGTGTTTGAAAATAAAAGATGTCTTTACCTTCACGCCATATCCGGTCCAAGTTCACTTGCATATCGGGAAAACAAGTTGAGACAGATAGTGTGTCATGAGATATATATTAAATTATGAGGACTTGCAACTATCTGCTTACAGCTATCGCCGCCAGCTAGCCCCAGGGTGGGTGAAAAGAGGAGCCGAGTGCGTAAGCCTCCTCCTGCTGGTACAAAGCCTCTTCACCATCAAGACTCATGTGATGCCTCCTGGTAGCCACACATGATAAACTGCGTCTTTGCGGACACAGGCTAAACTGTAGGGGACCCCGGAGCAGCTTCGGGCCCCAGAGGCGAGGCCCGCAGGCCCACCGGTCTGTGGACATGCCGTGGCGTCCGCCAACCACTTCCCCATCTATGGGTTGAATAGCCCCACCCTCCCCTACTCCCTTCCACTGCCTTGTTGGTATCTTCTGGAATGGAAAGGGAGCAAACCACAACAGAAAACCGGGCCTGGACTTCATTAGGCAGTTCAGTGTGTGTGAAGCACTGTTCTGGCAACTCCTGCAGCCGAACTGATGCCAAATGTATTGGTTCGTCATTCCTTTGGACAACGCCAGCAAGGCAGAGAGGGGGGCCCTGTTGCTTGGGCAACACCGGATCTTCATTCCCCTTGCCCAGGCTTCTTGTGCCCTGGAAAGGAAACTCCCGCTTCACTGTGCAGTGAAGGCACAAAACGGGAGGTTCAGCAGTCAGCAGTTATAAGCCCTTTCTTGTTTGGCGTAGATATGGGCGATAGGGGCTACCTTCTTCGGTGGGAGAGATGTTTCATCCTCATGGACAGTGACCACCCGCCTCAAGCTGGGAATCCCCCAGCCAATTAGGCGCTGTTTTGCCACAGCCTGCCTGCTTCATAAGGGACTCTTCCTGACAAGTGGGCTGTTAATTTTTCACCAAGCAAAGCAAATAAAACAAAGACTCCAGCACTACGTCTGGGATGCTAAAACGTCAGGACCATGACCACCGGACTAACTGAGACCTGCTAGATATAAGCGACACCCGCAAGACTGCAGTCATTAACAACAAACTTCTGAAGCGACGAATAGACATCTCTACCCTTCAGCAAAGCCGACTCCTCGCATCAGGCTCACTGACAGAAATGGATTACACCTTCTTCAGGCAGGGGAAGCCTCCGGGTGGAACCATAACATACGGAGTTGGCTTTGCGGTCAAGAGCATTCTACTAGGAGGAATATTACCACTTACAGGCGGCTCTGAGAGAATCTTAACCCTCTGCCTTAACACCACCATGGGACCTGTCCACCTGGTGAGTGTGTACCCACCAACACTTAGCTCCTCCCATGAAATAAAGGACACATACTATAATCCTTGAGGCGACTGTGAGAAACATCCCCAAACAAGATCAGCTCTACTTGCTTGGTTACTTTAACGCAAGAGTTGGTTAAGATTACGACTCCTGACCATCTTGCATGGGTTACCATGGCAATGGTAGAATGAACGAGAATGGGCAGCGTCTCCTTGAGTTCTGCACATTTAACAATCTCTGCATCAGTTACTGATACTTTTCTAAACCCCGCCACAGAGTCTCCTGGAGACACCCAAGATCTAGCCACTGGCACCAGTTGGACCTGATCATAACACGGCGCTCTGACCTCAGAAATGTCCTCCAAACCCGTACCTTTTACAGTGCAGACTGTGATACCGATCACTCCCTTGTCAGCCTTACGGTCAAACTGCAGACAAAAAATATTTACAGAGCCAAAACTAAAGGACCCCCCGTATGGACAGCAGCAAAGCACCCGACCCAACTAAAACTGCTTCCTTCAACTGTGCCTTAGAGGAATCTCTCCACCAACTACTCCAATGCTACTCTGCCCAGCAGTACTGGGAAGGCTCACGTTTTTTGGCAAAAGATTGCGAAGGTCCAATGACTAGTTCGCAGCCAACGCATTTGTATTGGCACCGATACTGGAAGAAAAGCGCATCGCCCTTACCAACTACAAATGCACGTCGAGTGACGAGACCCTACAAGCTTTCTGGGCATCAAGGAAGAAACTGCAGAAGGCCTCCCGTCGCTGTAAGAACAGCTACTGGCTACAACTTTGCAGCCACATCCAATCAGACGCTGACTCCTGTAACATCAAAGGCATGTACGACGGCATCAAAAAGGCGCTTGGTCCATCACACCACACAACTGCTCCGCTGAAATCGGCTGTGGGAGAAATCATCACTGACCGCTCGAAACAACTCGACCGCTGGGTAGAACACTACTCCTAACTCTACGCCAGCGACAACACTGTCTCCGATGCAGCCCTCTGCCATGTTGAGTGTCAACCTGTAATGGAAGAACTGGAAATGGAACCAACAACTGAGGAGCTAAGCAAATCGATTGACTGCCTAGCATGTGGTAAATCACCTGGCAGTGACGGAATCACAGCTGAAAAATCCTCAAGTGTGGAAAGCCTGCTCTCCTCGACAAACTTCACAAGCTCCTATGTCTGTGCTAGAGTGAAGATGCTGTCCCACAGGACATGAGGGATGTTACCATCATAACCCTGTACAAGAATAGGCGAGACAGGAGTGATTGTAACAACTACCGTGGTATCTCTCTACTCAGCACTACTGGTAAACTCTTTGCCAGAGTTGCACTGAATAGACTATAGGTTCTCACTGAGAAAATATACCGAGAATATCAGGCAGGGTTCAGAGCTGGAAGGTCTACCACTGACATGGTTTTTCTCTCTGAGACAGCTGCTGGAGAAGTGTAGAGAGCAGAGAAAACCAATCTACATGGCATTCATTGACCTAACAAAAGCTTTCAATCTTGTGAGCAGGAGTGGCCTCTTTCAGCTGGTTGAACTGTTCCCCCAAAGTGCTTTGCATCCTCCAGTCCTTACACACCGACATACATGGCGAAATGATTTGCTCTCCGAGTTCTTTTCTACTTAGAGCAGCAAAACAATGGGTCTTTTTGAGTGTCCAATTAACAATTTATTAGTGACTCAATTTACGAGCTCAGTCGTTTCCAGTTGACACACAATCATAGAATATAAATAGAAACAGATAATTTTATTCTTCTTTTGTTTTGTTAAATGTTGCATATGCATTGCATGAACGCTCTAGGCGGTTATTGCGGGCCACAGCCACTAGGGGCGCCACATGAACATAGCCTGGGCTTTTGTAAAGAGCTGAAGATTTCTTCTTTTATTTAAATCTGTCAGTAATAAGATACATTGTCACAATCAATTTTGCTGTCAAAGTTCAAAAATAAAATTACTTTAATTAAATTTGCATAAAAACATACTTACACACCCTACAAAATGATACATTTTTCCTAGTAGCTAAACCCAGTATGGAGCATTTCACAGTTCACTTAACACAGTCATCATCAAAGCTCACTTTTATTTATTGTCACAGAGCATCAACGTTTGGGAACGAGGGTGAGGTGTTAGAAGAAAGGTAAAAAACATGACATATCTATTTGTGGCAGCATAGGACAAAGTTTAAGTTTCATTTTTGCATTGCATAGCTCATATTTGTAGTGCCTTCAAGAAACTTTGATTAGAGCTCGAAACAGAAGCGTCACTAGGTTTTATTTAAAGGAAAGGAAGTCTTCACGCCTAGGGGATGCACTAATAATAATATAATCATAATAAAAATGATGCATTATTATGATTATTTTTATCCACCAATGATAATCCATACTTGAATCGGCTAATCTTTATTTTACACAGTGAATTAAAGGGAAACATGACGTAGATATAATCATATTTATGTGAATAATGACAGGTTGTATGGTTATTAAAACTCACATTCTGGCTACTTTATAATACAATTGGCAACACTATTTTGTTTAAACTAACCCAGAACTTTTTGCAGATGATGTGGTCCTGATGGCTTCATCTGGCCGGGATCTTCAGCTCTCACTGGATTGGTTCGCAGCCGAGAGTGAAGCGGCCGGAATGAGAATCAGCACCTCCAAGTCCGAGTCCATGGTTCTCGCCCGTAAAAGGGTGGAGTGCCATCTCCGGGTTGGGGAGGAGACCCTGCCCCAAGTGGAGGAGTTCAAGTACCTAGGAGTCTTGTTCACGAGTGGGGGAAGAGTGGATCGTGAGATCGACAGGCGGATCGGTGTGGCGTCTTCAGTAATGCGGACGTTGTATCGATCCGTTGTGGTGAAGAAGGAGCTGAGCCGGAAGGCAAAGCTCTCAATTTACCGGTCGATCTACGTTCCCATCTTCACCTATGGTCATGAGCTTTGGGTCATGACCGAAAGGATAAGATCACGGGTACAAGCGCCGAAATGAGTTTCCTCCGCCGTGTGACGGGGCTCTCCCTTAGAGTTAGGGTGACAAGCTCTGTCATCCGGGAGGAACTCAAATTAAAGCCGCTGCTCCTCCACATCGAGAGGAGCCAGATGAGGTGGCTCGGGCATCTGGTCAGGATGCCATCCGAACGCCTCCCTAGGGAGGTGTTTAGGGCACGTCCAACCGGTAGGAGGCCACGGGGAAGACCCAGGACACGTTGGGAAGGCTATGTCTCCCGGCTGGCCTGGGAATGCCTCGGGATCCCCCGGGAAGAGCAGGACGAAGTGGCTGGGGAGAGGGAAGTCTGGGCTTCCCTGCTTAGGCTGCTGCCCCCGCGACCCGACCTCGGATAAGCGGAAGATGATGGATGGATGGATGGATGGATGGATGGATGGATGGATAACCCAGAACTGCAAAAAATTAAAACAGCAAATATTTTAGGGAGGATTCAGGATATTTTAGAGAGCTTTTAGGCCCCCTAAAAAAAGGCCTAGTGACGCCACTGGCTTGAACACTTGATGATAAAACATTATTGATGAAACAAAGACATAACTATACACATATTGTGGGTTTTCTGATCATTGAGTGCGCCATCTACTGTGCTTTCTGGTTATTGTATAAGGAAAACAGGGAGGTACCAAAAAAAACAAAACGGATAATCGATCGATGGGACATGCAAGAGAAAACTGGTTTACACTCACGTCATCTAGATATTGTAGCGTCCCGGAAGAGTTAGTGCTGCAGGTAATTCTGGGAATTTTTTCTGTTCTGTTTATGTTGTGTTGCGGTGCAAAGTTTCGCCTGAAAGGTGTTTGTCATTGTTGTTTACTGTGGTTTCACTATATGGCACAGGTTTATGACAGTGTTGGCGTTGTTTATACAGCCACCCTTAGTGTGACATGTATGGCTGTTGATTAAGTATTCTCTTCATTCACTTGTATGGGAGTGTATATAAAATTATCATGATCATTAATATTAGTTAAGTCTTCTACGTAAAAACATTATAAACCCGTCCAACGTTACAATGTGTTGATCCCATCTTTTAAAAGCCCAAAAAACCCATTAAAGTTTTTTCCATTTGAAGTTTTGGAAACATTACAAGCTGCATGAAAAAACCTTGTTAGAGCTTTCAAATGTGTTTTAAAAAAAGTATTTTCAACCAAATTAAGTCAATTAGTTTTTATACTTTATGTAAAAATACTGAGAATGTGGTGTGGTTCCTTCAGGTATTGAATACTATTAATAATAATAAATAGGTAACACTAAATCCAAAATGGGCCCCCAATCAAAATCTTGTTTTGAGCAAACCAAAGCCTACGGCTGGCCTCAAACATATGTATAATTTAGGTGATGAGTATAACTTATATTGCAACATTGAATTTTTCCAACTTTCTACCCAGCATTCACAAGACATTAAAACATTGAGAACTTGTTGAATTTGGTCCTGAAGTTGAGCAACTCAAACCTAACGTTGGAACAACATGCTTTTTGACGACGTTCAATCAATGTTGGCTTCTGATGTTGATTTGACCTTTAAAGTTTAGTCATTTTCCAACAAACATTTTCCAACAAAAAAAAAAGGGTTGAAACAACATCTTTTTGGACGTTTATTCAATATCAGGTTGTGATGAGGATTTGACCATTGAAATTTGGTAATTTCTTAAAGGCCTACTGAAATGAGATTTTCTTATTTAAACGGGGATAGCAGGTCCATTCTATGAGTCATACTTGATCATTTCGCGATATTGCCATATTTTTGCTGAAAGGATTTAGTAGAGAACATCGACGATAAAGTTCGCAACATTTGGTGCTGATAAAAAAGCCTTGCCTTTACCGGAAGTCGCAGACGATGATGTAACAAGGGTGAGGGCTCCTCACGTCCTCACATTGTTTTTAATGGGAGCCTCCAGCAGCAAGAGCTATTTGGACTGACAAAACGACAATTTCCCCATTAATTTGAGCGAGGATGAAATATTTGTGGATGATGATATCTTTCTATTGTGTTGCTAGTGTTTTAGTGAGATTAAATAGTACCTGATAGTCAGAGGGGTGTGTCCACAGGTGTCTTGAGGCCAGCCTCTGAGGGAAGTCGACGGCAGCTGCACGGACGGTAAAAGGCGACTTTTTACCACAATTTTCTCACAGAAACCTGCCGGTTGACAAGTGGTCGGGAACCATGTTCGCTTGACCGCTCTGATCCATAGTAAATCTTCACCTCCGGGAATTTTAAACAAGGAATCACCTTGTGTTTGTGTGGCTAAAGGTTAAAGCTTCCCACCTCCATCTTTCTACTTTGACTTCTCCATTATTAATTGAACAAATTGCAAAAAATTCAGCAACACAGATATCCAGAATACTGTTTAATTGCGCGATGAAAAGAGACGACTTTTAGCCGCAAGTGGTGCTGCGCTAATATGTCCTCTACAGTCCGTGACGTCACGCGCATGAGTCATCATTCCGCGACGTTTTCAACAAGAAACTCCGCGGGAAATTTAAAATTGTAATTTAGTAAACTAAACCGGCCGTATTGGCATGTGTTGCAATGTTAATATTTCATAATTGATATATAAACTATCAGACTGCGTGGTCGGTAGTAGTGGGTTTCAGTAGGCCTTTAACCAACAACGTGGTTAAGAAATCATATTTTCAATTTACAAATACGACTATTCCTCAAAGTTGTTTCACTGTCAGTTTTAAAAGGAAATGTATGGATAATCAATGTAGTATCGATGCCTTTTGTATTGTACACATTGTTGTTTGAATTCATGGTCAAAACATTCTCAAAAAAGACTTGTGTTGAAGCATTTCCCATCCGATATATCAACCATGTCTAAGAACTTATAAATCATCTGTTTTCCAAATAAAAATGAATTAATTGCAAAATTAATCATTTGTTGGTCTACCATTGTGAAACTCAGTCGCATATTTTTGTGGGTTTTTCATTGCCATTTCAACAAAAGCAATATCACCCGGAGAATAAATTCCCTTCACAATAAATGTTGTCTCATGCTGCCTGAGCCCTTAATTCACCTGAACCTGTTGTTGCACGGTTTCAGTATACTGAGGGATTTGTTTCCGCTGGTAAATTAGTCTCTCTCCATGTTTTAAAAGTCTTCCTAATATCAAACAAACTGTGAACAAAACAGAAGCTCTGCATCGGGAAGTCTAAACTTTATTCTTTCCCTGCTGCACCAGAGATGAAAAGAACTCCGCGGTTTTGGGATTTAGTCTATTTCAAAGCACTTTGACAGCTGAGTACATTGCACAGTCACTTTGGCAGCAGGCGAGCGACTCTGTGAGATGACCACGATCATGACAGTTTTACTGGATTGTATAATTGTCTTGCTCTCGTCAGATTACCTGTACCTCTGCCTGCCTTCACAGCTCTCCTTAATGATTAATTAATAACAGTGTCAATCATCCCCCGCATGAAAGGTGCTATACGGAAATAGAGGGAAGTGATGATTTACTGCTACCATATGTGTCAACAGCAGACAGTCAGGTTGTGTAAAAATGAGAGTACACCGGCAAATAACACATTTTCCCAGCCATTAACTTGCATGATTCATGTTTTTAAAGCATATTCTTTTCTTGATACCACTTTACTATTTTGGGATCGGTACCGGAGATTTCCAATGGCTGGATGTGAAACAGGAACACTACTCTTTATATTTCAAATAGGCTCCCCTACTGACTTTTGCTTTCTAAGAGCCTCTCTTTAGCAGTGTTTTCCGAAATCGAAAATATGAAATTGGTAAACTGGTCTCTCAACGAAATCGACGAGATCTGCCAGTTCTGACAAAACGTTTGATTCTGGATACATGAGGGACTTCTGGGAGAAGTGGAGGGTCGTGTGCCTGGTGCTTGTTCTGACATTGGAGATGTCTACCTATTTGGAACTGTGATAACAGGTCATTTGCCGATTAGATTGAGCGTTGCTGCGGTCTAACCACAAATTCAGAAGACGATGGCAGCCATTCAAGGAGCCTCTGCATGGGTTGGGCAGAGCTGTGAGCTTTTGAAGATTTCTAAAATTAATCGGAAACTAGATAACACCTCTTCTCTACAAGGTAAAATGATGATGAATTTGAGAGCTCTAACGGACAACTACAGCGGACAAACCGAAACAGTCCTTGTTTATAATTCGGCTTCCTCTGTACTGGTCTTGGCGACGTCTTTCTGTAAACACCCCAGTGAGCATTGCAGCGAAATACGTTCTGAAATCCTGGGATGTTTGAATCTATTCTATGATGCCGAGCGAAGCGACTTCCAGGCTTCCAAACAAAGACACACCAATGGCCAAGTACTACGTAGATATGCACACATACACCCCACCCCATACCCAAAGCCTTCGCCGCTTTACCACCGCGGTATGACGGACTACGGTCTGTGTTGCAATATGTCCTTATTGTAGCTCGATGTTTTTTTTCAGGCATCAAACTGAGCCCCCTATCTCTCTTTCCGACCTCTTTATGGGGCATGGCTAGGTGGCGACCCATCAGTATTCCTGTTCTGTCTACCCCTGTATACTGTATGTCTGTTCTTTCGAAATGTTGTTGTACTTTTTAAGTGCTACGACGATACATTTGTATTCTATTCTACCACAATCCCTTAACATTTCCAGTAAATGAGTAAATAATGTATGTCTGATTAAAGCATACTTGCCATCCTTGAGACCTCCGAATTCTTGAGATGGGGGTGCGGGGTTTAGGGGCAGGCAGCATACCCCTTCCCCTTCGAGCTGTCCTGGATGAAATGAAATTCTTTTTTCCAATCATTTTGGAACTTGCAAGCGTATTTCTTCTTCTTACTCGTCGTCGCCATGTCTCTTCTTCGTTTGCTTCGTCTCCTTCTTGTTGTGTGTGCAGTTGTGCTCGTAGCTCCAAAAGCCGTAGATGTTTTTGTAGCATCCCGGATAAGTTTGTGCTTTAAGTGTCAGACCTGGACTTGGATTGGTTGACTCCTTCGACGCAGAGGGATTACAGGACGAGACAGGCGAGAATTCAGGTACATAATGTTTTAATTACCGTATTTTCCGCACTATAAGCCGCCCCATGTTATAAGCCGCACCTTCAATGAATGGCATATTTAAAAACTTTGTAAACCTATTAGCCGCACCGGGTCATAAGCCGCGCCCACGCTGCGCTAAAGGGAATGTCAAAAAAACAGTCGGATAGGTCAGTCAAACTTTAATAATACAAACCAGTGGGCGAATGTGCAATCACAACAATAGTAACACTCAAAATATTGCAGAGCAATAGCAACATCAATAACTCAACTTTGCTCAAACATTAATGTCACAGCACACAAAATAAACATTTAAAGCTTACCTTCAGAAGTTATTCCTCATCCATAAATCCCTCAAATTTTTCTTCTTCGGTGTCGGAATTAAAAAATTGGGCGAATACGGCATCCAAAATGGCGGACTCCGTCTCGTCGAAGTCATCAGAGTCAGTGTCGCTGTTGCTGTCCGGCAGTTCCATGAATCCTGCCTTCCTGGCCGGATCTTTTTTCAGCTATCTTGTTTTTACAATATGCGTGGAAAGTAGCCAGCTTTTCTTGAAAGTCTTTTGGCAGTTGCTGTGAAATAGTAGTCCATGTGCGGATGGAGAGATTGCGTCTTTTCATGAACCGGAAACACCAAGAAGGACCACCTTTAAAATCATCCAAGTGAAGTTCGCTTGCTAGCGCTGTTGCCTTCATGGGAATAGTGATGGTACTGACACTTCTGCTTGCTGCTCTCTGCTCAACTACCCACTGTTCCAGTTTGTCGTCCAACTGTTGCCATCTTGCTTTGTTCCCTCAAACTCTGTGTTGTCTTCTTTACTTGGCGCAGGTCATCTTGTTGCTTCCTCCACCTAAGCACCATTGATTCATTTATGTTCAATTCTCTCGCTGTTGCTCTATTTCCGTGTTCTTCTGCGTGACTTATTTCCTTGAGTTTGAATTCCGCGTTGTACGCATGTCTTTTAGTAGGAGCCATTTTGTGGTCGTCTTTACAGAAACACACAAATGAAATGAATCGGTTTAGCCGCACGCTTCTTCTTCTACGGGGGCGGGTGCTTACCTTGGCGGTTGCGTACCGTAGAAAAAGAAGCGCTTCCTCTTTCCAGGTGGGCGGGCGCTTACCTTGGTGGTTGCTTACCGTAGAAGAAGAAGCGCTTCCTCTTCTACGGGGAAAAAAGATGGCGGCTGTTTACCGTAGTTGCGAAACCTAAACTCTATGAAAATAAATATTTATGTTAATACATATATAAGGCGCACCGGGTTATAAGCCGCACTGTCACCTTTTGAGAAAATTTTTGGTTTTTAGGTGCGGCTTATAGCGCGGAAAATACGGTATACTCAAAATACAAAAAGGCAAAACAAAAAGCACGTTCGATGGCGGATAATAATCAATGCTAAAACTTAGAACAAAAACAGCACAATGGCAACACAATCTACAAAACAAACAAAAGATACTATCAAAAACATAATTTCAAACAAAAACTTACTGTGACAAAAAACGAGAGGCATAAACAGCAAGGTGCGTGGCAGGGGATCAATGAGCAGCAAAGGTCGTAGAATACAATGATAGTCAATGTTCCCGGACTGATGGACAGAAAGAAAATGACTTAAGTAGTGGCTGTGATAATTAGGTACAGGTGCGGGACTGAGGGCAGGGGCGTGACTAGGAGGGCAAATCAATGAGTTGTCATGGTAACAAAAACAAACCAGGAAGTGAAAAAATGGAACAAGAGTCCACAAAACAAAACAAAACATGATCAAACATAAAACCAGATTTACAGGCGTGACAGCAAGGGTTCTGGGTATTTGTTCTGTTGTGTTTATGTTGTGTTACAGTGAATGTTAATGTGGTCGTCATTCTTGTTTGGTGTGGGTTGACAGTGTGATGCATATTAGTAACAGTGTTAAAGTTGTTTATACAGCCACCCTCAGTGTGACATGTATGGCTGTTGACCAAGTATGCTTGCATTCACTTGTGTGTGTGGGTGCTTGAAATTCAACGTGTCAGCATTTCTTGACATTTTTGAGTAAAGACCATTGTTAAACCCGTCCAGCGCTACATTATTATGTTTATATGGAGAAAAAGCGGACGCCTGGACAGCATGCTGCTGTTAAGGGGTAAAGTTTTCAGGTGAGAGAGGACGCTAAAGGCAGTGCCTTTAAGCCTAGTCCCCAATATTGTTGTCCGGGTGGACATCGGGAGAAATTCAGGAGAATGGTTGCCCCAGGAGATTTTGGGGATGGGCACTGAAATTTGGGAGTCTTCCGGGAAAATTGGGAGGGTTGGCAAAGATGGATTAAAGCTCAGTTCCCATAGATTCTCTAAAAAAAACATGGCCTCTGCAACTAGGAACTTTTGAATTTCATCATAACATGAATTTTTTTTCACCATGGTTAATCCTAGTTTGAGAAGGCCAATAATCAGCATAAAAAAGCAATCATGATCGCATTAGCCATCAAGTAGAAAGAGGCTTGACTCACTACAGACCAAGAAAGAGGGGAACATATTTCCCACCCTGAAAAAGAGATTGGACAATTGGCCAGGAACACTCGGCATTAGCGTTCTCATGGGAGCATGCGGATATGCTCTATCAACTCTGTTTCGATGTCTTCAATGTTAACACTTGACATTCTCCACTTTGCTGCAGCAGCAGCTTTTATGGCTTCCTCTTCTCGGATAAAATGTGTCTCCTTGCCACGGACAGCCACATGCCATACCGCGTGATGCTTGTTCTCATTTGATGAACACGCTGACTTGGCTTTTTTTTTCACGTTTTTTGTCAGTACAGTGTGTCTCAATTCGATTGATGTACACAATGGCGTCCTAAAGGCCAATGCCCAGCACAGCAAAGCCAAATAACCGAAATAACGAACCTGTTCAGTATTACGGAAAATAATTAGTAATGGAGGAGCCACGTAAAACACTTGTCGACATTTGCATTTCTAAATGTAGGACATTTCCTGGAAATATAATTTCATATCATTCAAAGAATGATATGAAATATCAATTCACCCCCCACTTATCTCCTGTGTGTGAGGCAGTGTCAGGTTCAAACACTGATGACATCTATTAGACCAGTGGTTCTCAAATGGGGGTACGCATACCCCTGGGGGTACTTGAAGGTATGCCAAGTGGTACGTGAGATTTTTTTTTAAATATTCTAAAAATAGCAACAATTCAAACATCCTCCAGAGATATATTTATGGAAAAATACTTCATCAAAATATGAATGTAAGTTCATAAACTGTGCAAAAAAAAAATAATACAACAATGCAATATTCAGTCTGAGTTTTTGTGGACATGTTCCATAAATATTGATGTTAAAGATTTATTTTTTTGTGAAGAAATGTTTAGAATTAAATTCATGTATCCAAATGGATCTCTATTACAACCCCCAAAGAGGGGATTAAGTTGATGATTAAGATAAAGATTATTGATTGTTGATGATTAAGATTAAGTTGATGATTACTTTTATGTGTAGAAATCTTTATTTATAATTGAATCACTTGTTTATTGTTCAACAAGTTTTTAGTTATTTTTACATCGTTTTTTTCCAAATAGTTCAAGAAAGACCACTACAAATGAGCAATATTTTGCACTCTTATACAATTTAATAAATCTGAAACTGATGACATAGAGCTGTATTTTACTTCTTTATCTCTTTTTTCAACCAAATATGCTTTGCTCTAGTTAGGGGGTACTTGAATTAAAAACATGTTCACAGGGGGTACATCACTGAAAAAAGCTTGAGAACCACTGTATTAGACAGACAAGAAGCAAGGAATCCTGCAGAGACAGAGTTCAATTTAGCTCATGAGGAGACACATGTTTCGGCCGTACTTTAGTTACAGATCCAAACTACGTTCTAAAAAAATCAAACCCGTGTGCCTCCTCTATTTATTAGGAAAGTCCCTATTACATCACTGTCGCTTAGGGAAGGGGGTAGACTCGACAACTCCTTTTAGACACAATGTATGATTATACAAAAATGCAAATATGTTGACACTTGGTGCTATCGCCCAGTCTCTGCTTTGTCTGGTGCCGGAACCCAATGTTCGGCCTTTGTAGTCAGCAGGCCGAGTACTGGTGCCATCACTCAATCTCCTTTTTTGTCTGGTCCCGGTACTCAACGTTCGGCCTTGGTAGTCAGCAGGCCGAGTACTGGTGCCATCACCCACTCTTCTTTTTTGTCTGGTCCCGGTAGCCAATGTCCGGCTTTGGCAGTCAGCAGGCCGAGTCTGAACAAAACACTGATAAAAAGAGGCTAGCAATCCCTTAGATTGTTAGCTCTGCACAAATACAGAAATACCACTTCAACCCAAATCGACAATGCTTTATAGTAACGGCCCTTAAGCTTAAAGTAATGATGATTCTAACAGACAGCGTCAGCGGTTTCACACTTTGCTAACTTTATCTTCAACCAACAATACCCTAGTGGGGGTATGTGGATAGCATTTAATTGATTCATTGCCAGTGTTGGTAATAATGGAGTTGTCATGAAGTGTTGGTGACGAGCACCAAGATGCAGAGACGGCAGTCTGGGTGCAGGAAAACATAATTTAATGTCCAAAAAAACAACAAAAAAAACACAAACCAGAAACCAGGAACAGGCAACCTGGAAACAGGGAACAGGAACCAGCATACAGGAAATGGGGAACAAAAAGACAGCAAGCTGCAAACAGCTACAGGATACAGCTTACAGATAGTAACTTACCGCTACAACGACACCATAAATGACAATGAAAATACTCCAACCATGACCGGAGGGTAAAGCAGGTTTAAATAGCAGCTGGCTGATTGACACCAGGTATGGCCAGGTGCCAATCAGCCGCAGCTGAGGGTAAACAGCACTCAGGGAGACAAACAGGATACACTATTATTTATTTATTTTAAATTGCCTTTCAAATGTTTATTTTTCGGTGTTGGGTTTTATCAAATAAATTTCTCCCAAAAATGCGACTTATACTCCAGTGCAACTTATATATTTTTTCCTTCTTATTATGCATTTTTGGCTGGTGCCACTTATACTCCGAAGCGACCTATACTCCGAAAAATACGGTAAAAACAACGTTAATAACGGCGTTACTTTTACTAGTAACAACTAATGTAGTTATCTACTTTTAGGTCCGTTACAATGCCCTTAGCAATGGCTTGATGTAACGTGGAACGCCACTTTTGATGTGGTTTTATGTCCACAAGACAGCGTCATAAGCGCAGCAAGTTCAATGCAGGAAGTAACTTTTTTGCTAATGAAAGCAACAAGCTGCACCTCACTAAAGTCGATTATCAAATAAGAAGAGGCCTTTTGACACTGTGACAAAGACGACAACATACGCACACAATGGGAATAATCATGAACAACAAATCGATGGTTGAAGTGACGATCTTGCCATCCAAGCAATACCCCGTTTGTTGACGAGAAGGTATGACAGCCATCGAAGCACATTCAATCCATTTATTAGCCTGTGTATCGGCTGGGGACATCTCTGCGCTGCTGATCAGCCTCCGCTTGGGATGGTTTCCTACTGGCTCCGCTGTGAACGGGACTCTCGCTGCTGTGTTGAATCCGCTTTGGACTGGACTCTCGCGACTGTGTTGGATCCATTATGGATTGATCTTTCACAGTATCATGTTCTCATATGTTCTCATAGTCATCAGTATCATCAGTATCAAAGTATCATGTTCTCATAGTCATCATTGTCACCGACGTCCCACTGGGTGTGAGTTTTCCTTGCCCTTATGTGGGCCTACCGAGGATGTCGTAGTGGTTTGTGCAGCCCTTTGAGACACTAGTGATTTAGGGCTATATAAGTAAACATTGATTGATTGATTGATTGATTGATTAACCACCATTATTACCATTATCATTAACATTAATTTTATTATTAATATTATAACCCAGGGGTCACCAACGCGGTGCCAGCGGGCACCAGGTCGCCCGTAAGGACCAGATGAGTCGCCCACTGGCCTGTTCTAAAAATAGCTCAAATAGCAGCACTTACCAGTGAGCTGCCTCTATTTTTTAAATTGTATTTATTTACTAGCAAGCTGGTATTGCTTTGCTCGACATTTTTAATTCTAAGAGGGACAAAACTCAAATAAAATGTGAAAATCCAAGAAAATATTTTTAAGACTTGGTCTTCACTTGTTTAAAAAAATTCATTTATTTTTCTACTTTGCTTCTTATAACTTTCAGAAAGACAATTTTAGAGAAAAAATACAACCTTCCTCTTCTTTCCTGACAATTTAAATCAATGTTCAAGTAATTTTTTTTGTATTATTATTGTAAAGAATAATAAATACATTTTGATGTAATTCTTCATTTTAGCTTCTGTTTTTTCGAGGAAGAATATTTGTGAAATATTTCTTCAAACTTATGATTAAAGTCCAAAAAATGTATTCTGGCAAATCAAGAAAATCTGTAGAATCAAATTTAAATCTTATTTCAAAGTCTTTTGAATTCCTTTTAAAATTTTTGTTCTGGAAAATCTAGAAGAAATAATAATTAGTTTTTGTTAGAAATATAGCTTGGTCCAATTTGTTATATATTCTAACAAAGTGCAGATTGGATTTTAACCTATTTAAAACATGTCATCAAAATTTTAAAATAACCATATTTCCTTAAATTGCCGCCGGGGCGCTAATTAATTTAAAACCTCTTCTCACTCCTGCGCTTACCAAAGGCATGCGGTAAAAGTAAGCATGCGCTAATTATTTTAAAACCTCTTCTCACTTACCAAAGGTATGCAGTAAACATTTGAATGTGATGTAAGCTTGGACCTTAAATCCTACTGAATAGCTCTTAATCTTCTTCCCTTTATACAATTTCAAATTACCGGTATTGAAATCAGCCTCTACCATTTTGAAAATGATGACAGGGGAAGTGTCACTCGTGACGTCACGAGTTTGACCAGGCGGTAATTCAAGGCAGGTGCATACTATATGGTCTGCGGCAATTCAAGGAAATACGGTAATCTTAATCAGGAAAAATGACTAATGATGTTCCATAAATTCTTTTTATTTATTTTTTCAAAAAGATTCGAATTAGCTAGTTTTTCCCATCATTTTTTTCGGTTGAATTTTAAATTTTAAAGAGTCGAAATTGAAGATAAACTGTTTCAAAATTAAATTTTAATTTTTTTCGTTTATTCTCTTCTTTTAAAGCGTTCAATTATGTGTTTTTTTCATCATTTATTCTCCACAAAAAACCTTCGGTAAAAGGAAAAAAAATGTGCGACGGAATGACGGACAGAAATACCCATTTTTTTTTATATATATAGATTTATTTTTTAAAGGTAAATTGAGCAAATTGGCTATTTCGGACAATTTATTTAAGTGTGTATCAAACTGGTAGCCCTTCGCATTAATCAGTACCCAAGAAGTAGCTCTTGGTTTCAAAAAGGTTGGTGACCCCTGTTATAACCAATATTAACATAATTCTGTGAACAGATTCAAAAGAGTTGGCGTCAGAGCCGATAAACCTCCGCAGCTAACTGCTAAACCTCACAAACACAGCTCCGTTGGAAACTCTCGATGATGTCACATGTCACTAGGCAACAGGCCTTTCAAAAGCACACACTGTGCTCTAATATAAAGCATCTCCCAACTGCATATGCAAGATATTTCAAGCTTCACAAGGCTTTGTGGATACAATGTCATTTCTCTTTCCGTATATTTTTTACGGAATGGGATGTTGTCCGGAACAAAAACAAAACATTTGATTAGAGATTGTGTCGGCCAGTAGTCTATTGTTTATTTCTTCTTTGTCTTTTGAAACTCAGTATTTATTGAATCAAAAATACTGAAATTCCACGACATACTGAATTTTCAAACAGCTAAAATTATACACTTAGCAAACTATAACCTGCTACCCAAGAATATACAACAATTTGTCTCGACAAAATACAATGAATAAAATCTTAAAGGAAAAATGTAATTTAAAATATTTGTATGCACGTACAACACTTAAGACCTTCAGTATATCAGTATGTGGAATTAAATTATGGAATGGATTAAGCAAAGAAATTAAACAAACTACTAATGTGATCCACTTCAAGAAACTCTTCAAACTTCAAGTGTTTACAAAGTACAAAGAAAAGGAGCTGTCAGGCTCTCCCCTGACAGTTTGTCTGTTTTAGTTTTTTCCTCTGAATTTGTCTGTTTCCTCTGTGTTTAGTATTTCCTGTCCTTAGTTCCTGTCTAGTGCTCTTATTTTGTCAGCTTCCTGTCTTGTTCCGAGTGCTGTGTTCCTCCTCACTTGCGGCTGATTGGCACCTGGCCACACCTGTTGCCAATCAGCCCGCACCTATTTGTACCTGCTTTGTCTTGTGTCAGTTGCTGGATCATTGTATTGTCATTTGTATTGTCGTTGCAACATGTCGTTCTTGTGTCTTTGCTACCTGTAGTGTCTGGCATCGTTACAGCGGCTACCTGTCGTGCTACATTTTGTCCTGGTCGTCGTAGCGGTAAGCTGTTCTTGTTAGCCATTAGCTGTTTTCAGTTTTTCTGTTTGCTACCCACTAGCTTCCATGCAAAAGTTCCTTTTTGTTTTCTAGCTCCCAGTGCTACCTCGCTTAGTTTGTTATTCCGCCCACGTGCGTGCTTTTAGTTTATACCCTTTATTTGTTCTTATTCTGGGGCGCATATTAGTAACAGTGTTAAAGTTGTTTATACGGCCACCCTCAGTGTGACCTGTATGGCTGTTGAGCAAGTATGGATTGCATTCACTTGTGTGTGTGAGCTTGAAATTAACGTTAACCTTAAAACAGTTAAAAGACCATACAACGTGTCAGCATTTCTTGACATCTTCAAGTAAAGACTTTTGTTAAGCCCGTCCAACGCTACATTATTATGTGACTGGGTCAGCACGCTGTTTATATTGAGGAAAAATGGACGCCCGTACCATACTTGCCAACCTTGAGACCTCCGATTTTGGAAGGTGGGGTGTGGGGTGTGGAGGGGGGGGCGTGGTTGGGGGCGTGGTTAGGAGGGGGAGGAGCATATTTACAGCTAGATTCACCAAGTCAAGTATTTCATATATATATATATATATATATATATATAAATAAAATAAATACTTGAATTTCATTATTTTTAAATTTACACATTTACACACACATAACACTCATCTACTCATTGTTGAGTTGAGGGTTGAACCGTCCATCCTTGTTTTTATAACCATATGCATATGTACAGTAGATGGCAGTATTGTCCTGTTTAAGAGTGTCAAAACATTGCTGTTTACGGCAGACAAACTGCTTTACGGTAGAAGAAAACGGACTGCTGTTTTTGTGTGTTGTTGCCGTGCTGGGAGGACGTTAATGAAACTACCTAACAATAAACCCACATAAGAAACCAAGAACTTGCCCTCGATTATTCTACAGTTATAACATCATTGGGCAGACATGCTGTGGGAAAGCGGACGTGAAAACCGGCTCCGGTCCTCATGGAGTTAGAGGGGGCGTGGCCTCCAGCTCTGCCTGAATTTCTGGAGATTTTCGGGAGAAAACTTGTCCCGGGAGGTTTCCGGGAGAGGCGCTGAATTTCGGGAGTCTCCCGGAAAATCCGGGCGGGTTGGCAAGTATGGCCCGGACAGCATGCGGCTGTTAAGGGGTGAAGGTTTCAGGTGAGAGAGGACACTGAAGGCTGTGCCTTTAAGGCACACCACCAATATTGTTGTCCGCGTGGAAACCGGGAGAAATTCGGGAGAATGGTTGTTGCCCTGGGAGATTTTCGGGAGGGGCACTGAAATTCGGGAGTCTCCCGGGAAAATCAGGAGGGTTGGCAAGTATGGAGATAAGACCAGCTCCTCTGTTCAGGAATGATTTGTCAACCTTGACTTAGATGGCTTCCATCACTCCTCCTATGAACCATCCGTTTTCCCTGTCCAGAATATGTACATTTGTGTCCTCAAAAGAGTGGTGTTTTTCTTCTAGGGCATGGGTGTCAAACTCTGGCCCGCGGGCCAAATTTGGCCCGCCGTGTAATTTCATTTGGCCCTTGAGGCAATATCAAATTAAACATTAGAGCTGGCCTGCCGGTATTATACAGCAGCGATGCCGCTCTAACACCGCTAATCCTCATACTTGCCAACCCTACCGAGACTCCCGAAGTTCAGTGCCCCTCCCGAAAATCTCCCTGGGGAATCATTCTCCCAAATTTCTACCGATTTCTACCCGGACAACAATATTGTTTTAATGGCACTTCCTTTAGCCTTCTCTACAATCTTGCATCACGTCCGCTTTTCCTACTTACAAACATTGTGCCGTCCTTGTCACACAATATAAGCAGATTTTACACACACATAAGTTAATGCAAGGCATGCTTGATCAGGTCACACTCAGGGTGACTGAATAAACAACTTTTACAAACGCTTTTACAAATATGTGCCACACCGTGAACCCACACCAAACAAGAATGACGAACACATTTCGGGAGAACATCCGCACCGTAACACAACATAAACAAAACCGAAGAAATACTCAGAACCCCTTGCAGCACTAACACCTCTGGGACACTACAATATTTAATTTGATATGCCATTGATATTTTTTAATATTATTATTGCTTATTTGAAACTCTATTTTATATGCACTATAAAGTTATATAAGCCTTGCTTGTTCAATATTCAATGCAAAACTTGTTTGGGTCCTTATTAAAAGGTTCATTTGTTCAACCTTGGCCCGCGGCTTAGTTCAGTTTATAATTTTGGCCCACTCTGTATTTGAGTTTGACACCCCTGTTCTTGACAGGGAGAATTTGATTATTTTATGTTCTGACATGTTCTGGCTTAGTGGTTGATTCGTTTCCCCGATATATAAATCAGTTCATTCGTCCTTACACTGGACAGCATACACCAGATTGTTTTTGTGGGTTATGGAGTGTCCATATTTGTGGGGTGCACTAGACGTTGTCTCTAGTTTGAAGTGTACTGGAATGTTGTGTTATCTATCTTCTTAGTTTCTCAGGTAGGCCAGTGTTAGAACAAACTGGAATACATATGTAGTAGCTCTAAGTGGGTGTGGGTACTAAAAGTAGTTTAAACTATAATACAGCTAAAAAAGGTTGCCAGAATGAGGTTGAATTTAAGTGTTATACTTATGTGACATGCAATCCCAGGGCACTCGGGACCTGATTTATCAAAGGTTTGCATGTACTAAAAACGTGCAAACTTTATTGCAGAAGCAGAGCTGATCTACTTAAACGTGTGCAAAGTGGATTGCGTCTGTTAAGTGAGCAGCATTAGGCATGCAATCCGTTTTGAGTCTCTGTCTTAATTAATAGGCAAAATATGTGCTGATCATCAACATACCCCCAATACTGGGAGAAGATGCAAATATGATTATTTAACACGAGCAATGTGATTTATCAACACTCATCACCGTTTTGAAAGCACTATTCAGTTTTATTTAGCAAATGTCAAAACTGATAGTTTCATATACGGTTGCAGGATCAGTGCTTATGCTGCGGACAGACAACAATCCTGCGTGGAGAGGTTATCAGGTGGCCACAGATTAGCCTCCTCGGAGGATGCGCTAGCTGTTTCCTGTTGACCACTGCTTTATGCATCTGTTGGTGATGTCTTTACGCTGTTGTCTTGTCTCCATACAAGAGTATCCACTGCTGGCTTCACTATACTCACTTACTCAGTGGCATAGTGGTTAGAGCAGGGGGCACCACTGGGTAGTCCGTAAGGACCATGAGTAGCCTGGAGGCCTGTTCTAAAAATAGCTCAAATAGCAGCACTTATCAGTGAGATGCCTCTATTTTTTAAATTGTATTTATTTAGTAGCAAGCCGGTCTCGCTTTGCTCAACATTTTTAATTTTAAGAGAGACAAAACTCAAATAGAATTTGAAAATCCAAGAAAATATTTCAAAGACTCGGTCTTCACTTGTTTGAATAAATTCATTTTATTTTTTTACTTTGCTTCTTATAACTTTCAGAAAGACAATCTTAAAGAAAAAATACAACCTTAAAAATTATTTTAGGATTTTTAAACACATACCTTTTTACCTTTTAAATTCCTTCCTCTTCTTTCCTGACAATTTAAATCAATGTCCAAGTAATTTTTTTTTTATTATTGTAAAGAAGAATACATTTTAATTTAATCCTTCACTTTAGTTTCTGTTTTTTCGATGAAGAATATTTGTGAAATATTTCTTCAAAAATTCAAAAAAATTATTCTGGCAAATCAAGAAAGTCTTTAGAATCAAATTTAAATCTTATTTCAAAGTCTTTTGAATTTCTTTTAAAATTTTTGTTCTGGAAAATCTAGAAGAAATAATGATTTGTCTTTTTTAGAAATATAGCTTGGTCCAATTTGTTATATATATTCTAACAAAATGAAGATTGGATTTTAACCTATTTAAAACATGTCATCAAAATTTTAAAATTAATCTTAATCAGGAAAAATTACTAATGATGTTCCATTAATTATTTTTTTAATTTTTTCAAGAAGATTCGAATTAGGTCGTTTTTCTCTTCTTTTTTTCGGATGAATTTTGAATTTTAAAGAGTCGAAATTGAAGATAAACTTTGTTTCAAAATTAAATATTCATTTTTTTCCTGTTTTATCCTCTTTTAAACCGTTCAATTAAGTGTTTTTTCCATCATTTATTCTCTACAAAAAACCTTCCGTAAAAGGAAAAAAAATGTACGACGCAATGACGGACAGAAATACCCATTTTTTAGAATATATATATGGATTTATTCATTAAAGGTAAATTGAGCAAATTGGCTATTTGTCACGTGTGGGTCGCATTTTAATGCGGGATCGTTCCTCCAACGCAAACATAGACACTCCGGACAACAACGTAAAGGTAAGAATGATTTAATAACAAAAACACTGGTTCAAAAACAGACGAAAAGAAACGCGTGGCGAAAGCACAGAAGCTAATGCTAACACTAGCCCAGGATCAGGTAACAAGAAATCTAGTAAATACCAACGAAACAGTTGCATACCGCAAACAAGGGACCAAGACCGACTGACGGGACAAGGCAGGCTTAAATAGGAAAGTAATTAACAAAAACAGGTGTGCATCTGGAACCCGCAGCAGGTGAAATTAATACGTTACCATGGTGACCAAACTAACTCACAAGTTACACAAACAACAAAGGGAGTCCAAACTAACAGAAAATAACCGAACTAAACATGATCCAGACCACGGATCATGACACTATTTCTGAGAATTTTTTTTAAGTGTGTATCAAACTGGTAGCCCTTCGCATGAATCAGTACCGAAGAAGTAGCTCTTGGTTTCAAAAAGGTTGGTGACCCCTGGGTTAGAGTGTCCAGTGCGCTTTATAATCCGGTGAGCCGTATGGTTTGGAAAATAAGGTAAGTGTTTTAGGTGTAGATACAAAAAAATCATAGGTCATTAAAGATGATATTCCTTAAATCTGGACTCCATTGTCACCTGGATTACTTCCGTTTTGTTGAAGTTTGTCAACTGGCACAATTTGACTTCCTGCATAAGTTTGGGTTTTTTGTGAGCTTTTTGCATGAATTGCAGCTTTTCTTTCCATGCATCTTTTTTGATTCTACAGTGTTTATTTGGTTGCAGAAGTTTTTTTTTTTACAGTTTTGTGTTTTTGGTGTTTGTGTGCTTTTGGTTTTGGATTATTTCTGTGTTTGGAATGTTTGGACGCTGCGTTGCGTTTGGCCCTGCTGGCACATAGAAACACACAGAATCTTCCTCCGTTTTAAAGCCTGGACATAGGTACAGCAGTCGTAACTGTGCAAGAAAGGAATGGCTTGCATTGTGCAAAATAAGCCCATTTTCTTTGCAGTTTGTGGAACTACTATTATCGTAGATGCAGTATGTTTGAGAAAATTGTTTCGGAAAACATTGAATGGTGCCTGGCGGGATATAACGTGGTTGTATGCGACCGTGCATTTCTAGTAAAAATCCAAGTCCGGAAGAAAATACGCCCTATTAACTTTTTACCGCTGTGGTTTTAACTGATAAGAAGATTTTCAGGGATTATCGTCTGTTAAATTCTCTATTTATAAGAAAAAAAAAGTGGGGTCAGGAGCTGGGTGAGGGGTTGGAGATAGACGGGGCCTGGCCGGTAGAGAAGATCCATATCTGTCCACAGCCACATTCACACCCAGGGGCATTTTTTAAAAGATTGACTTCCTCAAAAGAAATGGTCTTGGAGTGTAGCTTCCTGCAGTACGGCTAAAGTTAAAATCCACAACCAAAACTATACGGCTGTGAGATGATCACTTGCTAGATAAAGATCCATTGCAGCTAGCTGCATCATCAATTCCATTGTCTGATGAAAGCTCTTTAGTTCTTTCATGAGTTGGCTCCAATTGCAGTACAACCAAAACTTTCAAAAAAACTGCTAAAAACATTGAATACGTCTGACGAACTTATTTTTTAAATATTAATTGAACCTTACAGGCTACCTTAAGAAAATTAGCATTTAAAAAAAAACAATCTCCTCAAAGCAACACTTCTACATAAAGTAATATCCCAAAAATGTGTTTTCTAATAATACTGCAAAAGTGAAGTGTGAAACGAATTATATTTATATAGCGCTTTTTCTCTAGTGCAGGGGTCGGGAACCTTTTTGGCTGAGAGAGCCAAGAAGCGAAATATTTTAAAATATATTTCTCTAAGAGCCATATAATATATTTTTTAACACTTAACACAACTAAACGTGTGCATTTTTAAGTAAGATCAACATTTCTAGAGTATAATAGGTCTCGTATTCTTCGTAATAACATTGTTATTCTGAAGGTAACTGTGGAGGGGGT
This sequence comes from Nerophis ophidion, assembly GCF_033978795.1. Lineage (NCBI taxonomy): Eukaryota > Metazoa > Chordata > Actinopteri > Syngnathiformes > Syngnathidae > Nerophis > Nerophis ophidion. The sequence goes on from NC_084623.1 coordinate 17,167,483, forward strand.
GTGGCCTGCGGGCCTGCAGCGAAGCGGTGTGTTGCCGGGATCAGCCTAGAAATCAGCGACAGGTGCGTAAATGGCCCAGCTTGGCCTTGTTATCTAATCACCTGTTGCTCTGTTTATAAATAGCAGCCAGGAGGAGAGACGGGGTTGGGGCTGGAGCCAGAACGCGAGCGAGAACGAAAGAGAAAAAGACAATTGCTGGAAAGCAACTGAGAGACTTATTGAAAAACAAAACAATATTGTAACCCTGACACAGGCTCTCATGTCGGTGCTTGGTGGTCTGAAGAACCCCCAGGAGGGCAAATCCTACGCTAACCAATTTATAAATAAATTACTTCTTACCCCTAATGCAACTTCTTGAACAAGTGCGGTAGAAAAAAGGATGGATGGATTCAAATGCATGAGCATGTTTTATATTTTGAACGTTATTTTTAACACTGTGATTACAAGTGGAATTATTCATTACTTATCGTGTTAAGCAATGTCAGCTCAGATTTATCCGAGAGCCAGATGCAGTCACCAAAAGAGCCACATCTGGCTCGCAAGCCATAGGTTCCCTACCCCTGCTCTAGTGACTCAAAGCGCTTTACATAGTGAAACCCAATATCTAAGTTACATTCAAACCAGTGTGGGTGGCACTGGAAGCAGGTGGGTAAAGTTTCTTGCCCAAGGACACAACGGCAGTGACTAGGTTGACAGAAGCGGGAATCGAACCTGCAACCCTCAAGTTGCTGGCACGGCCACTCTACCAACCGAGCTAAACCGCCCCAAATACTGTTGTGTTTTCATTCTGTCCTACATCAATTACTGAACATATTTAACACAAAATTGATATCAATATATGATGCAAAAATAATGTTCATCCTCCATATATTCAGGCTAAAAAATATAAGGTTCTGGATCATCATTTGTCCCAAAGTAATTGGTGTTTCTCATGAAGTCTGTATGATTCGTAGTGATGCTGTTGTTGAAGGAAATAGTTAACTTCCTGTGCCGCTGTATGCATATAATTAGCAAAATAAGTAAACATTACGCATTATTATGAATGTTTCAGTCACTACATTACATATATATATATATATATATATATATATATATATATATATATATATATATATATATATATATACATATATATATATATGTATATTCCGCCCGATTGTAGCTGAGATAGGCGCCAGCGCCCCCCGCGACCCCAAAAAGGAATAAGCGGTAGAAAATGGATGGATGGATATATATATATATATATATATATATATATATATATATATATATATATATATATATATATATATATATATATACATGCAGCCTGTATACAAAACATAGTACATAGGTAAAGTCTTTGGGCAAGACACTTTACCCACCTGCTCCCAGTGCCACCCACACTGGTTTAAATGTAACTTAGATATTGGGTTTCACTATGTAAAGCGCTTTGAGTCACTAGAGAAAAAGTGCTATATAAATATAATTCACTTCACTTTACAATTCACCAACATAAGACCTACAAATCAAAGCTTCCCATCTGACACAAACAAGGATGTGGCATTCTTTAAGAAATCTCTCAGAAGAAAGTTTATGAAGCTTGGGAGTAGACTAATAGTTACACCTCTTGCGGGGAGGAGAGCCACTGCTCAGCGGAAATACAACCAACCAACTTTGGTATGCCAAAGCGATCAGCCCCAATTCCGACTGGATAAAAAGGCTTTAGTCTCAAGAATTTTGGACGGAAAAGAACAGCGACCATGTCCACTCACTACAACCACTGTGGAAGACCCTTACTGGCAGATTTGGGCGAAAGCCCCAGCATATAATGGGCTGACAAGCTTTAGAGTTCAACCCAACTTAGACAAAGTGACAGTCTCTTGCTATCGTGCGGGTTCTCTGCACCGCCAAGGAAGGATTTTGTGGCGCAGGTTAGACTTTCTTTTATTTTTCAACAATAAAAAGTCTCTAAGAGTTGCTTTTCAGCCTTGCCGTGTCCTGCTTTGTCTGCCACTCCACCTTTTCAGTGGCGTGCGTCTTCGTCTTCTTGTGGCTCTCTCTTACTCTCGTTCAACATCTGCTTCCTTCTGGCTCCTTCGCTCTCCGTCTCTGCCCCCGGCGTTTACGGCCGCTGCCCTTTTATACAATGCGAGAGAAGATTTAAATTGTGTCCAGCTGGACGACCGACGCACCTGATAATATTTGCAGGGTTGATTCCAGCTTTGGGTCATGACCGAAAGGATAAGATCACGGGTACAAGCGGCCCGAAATGAGTTTGGCGGGGCTCTCCCTTAGAGATAGGGTGAGAAGCTCTGCCATCCGGGAGGAACTCAAAGTAAAGCCGCTGCTCCTCCACATCGAGAGGAGCCAGATGAGGTGGTTCGGGCATCTGGTCAGGATGCCACCCGAACGCCTCCCGAGAGAGGTGTTTAGGGCATGTCCAACCGGTAGGAGGCCACAGGGAAGACACAGGACACGGTAAGACTATGTCTCTCGGCTGGCCTGGGAACGCCTCGGGATCCCCCGGGAAGAGTTAGACGAAGTGGCTGGGGAGAGGGAAGTCTGGGCTTCCCTGCTTAGGCTGCTACCCCCGTGACCCGACCTCGGATAAGCGGAAGAAGATGGATGGATGGATGGATTCCAGCGTGCCTTGCTTTGCTGCTTGCTTGCAGTCCACGCCTCCTTGCCGCCATCTTGCCCTGCCTCGCTGTCGGACTGCCGGCCACGCCTCCTCGCCACCATCCGCTTCCTTCTGGCTCCTTTGCTCTCCGTCTCTGCCCTTGGCGTTTACGGCCGCTGCCCTTTTATACAATTTCGAGAGGAGATTTAAATTGTGCCCAGCTGGGCAACCGACGCACCTGATGATATTTGCGGGGCTGATTCCGGCGCGCTTTGCTGCTTGCTCGCAGTCCCATGCCTCCTCGCCGCCATCTTGGGCCGGGCTGCGGCGTGCCCTGCCTCACTGTCGGACTGCCGGCCACGCCTCGTCGCCGCCGTCTTGGGCCGGGCTCCGGCATGCCCTGCCTCACTGTCGGACTGCCAGCCATTCCTCCTCGCCGCCATCTTGGGCCAGGCTCCAGCATGCCCCGCCTCGCTGTCGGACTGCCGGCCACGCCTCCTCGCCGCCATCTTGCAGCGGACTACGGTGGGCCCTGCCTCGCTGTCGGACTGCCGGCTCGGCCTCTCCACAGACCACTACAGGCTAGACAATGATATCCCAGCCGAGGAGGTGAGCAGAGCAATGAGACGTGGGGAACCCCTCTAGGGCACCCGGTCCGGATGGAATTTAGCTCTCTCGAGTAAAAGAGTGGGACCCCAATGGTGGAAAACTATTGACTCTTTTCTCCTCTTTCTTGAGCAAAGGCAGACTGAGATAGGCTCCAGCATCCCCTGCGACCCCAATAGTGACATGCGGTAGGAAATGGATGGATGGACACTGATTACTCGTATACCTTAGTTACATTTTTTAAGTCCTTTAAGAAGGTAACAGGCAATGATTTCTGAAATGCACGAATCAAAAAATTAACTTCAATCTAGAACAGGCTACTTGAACATTCTGCAGGTTTTAAATAGCTTTTCAGTCAAACATTTTCTTTTTCTTTGGAGCAGTGTTTCCATAAAATATCTGTGTCAGTCGTCTCACTAAAGTTTCGGCTTGCAGATCCATTTGTGAAACAAGACAAACGTAATGTATGATTGACAGTTACTGATGGAAAGCTTGTTCATTTAATCAAATCTGCTCCAGGGAATCACCAAGAGACTTTTCTGGCAGCTTTAATGTTATGATATGAGCGCTTGAAGAATGCATATGTGGAGGCCCCATCTGAGCAGCGATGACTATCTGACTTGCCAAGACGTCAACGCGATACTCTTGGCTTGATAGTAACAGATTGGTCCAAAACAAATCCGGTTAATGTTTAAGCCTTTTGTAATGTTTGTGATAACCCCAAATCATCATTTTCTTGAGCAACTTTTATCTCACCACAAAGTTGTTTTAGAATATTAAATGGCAATATTTTTGATACATACAAACGTATCGGGACAAAACTTTAATAGAAATTATTACTTTGGGGTAGGGTTGTACAGTATACCAGTTTTAGTATAGTACCGCGATACTAATGAATCATATTCCGTACTATACCGCCACTTAAAAAGTACCCAACCGCCGCCATTGGTGGATCTACACCCAGCATCCACTGTAATGATACCAAGTACATGAGCGTATCTAGTCAATACTCGTATGATTACATCAATATTTTTAGCACCACAAAATCTCTTTTCGTTTTTAAAAAAATCATATAATGTTTATAAACTCAGGAAATATGTCCCTGGACACATGAGGACTTTGAATATGACCAATATATGATCCAGTAACGACTTGGTATTGGATTTGTGGTATCATCCAAAACTAACGTAAAGCATCCAAACAGAAGAATAAGTGATTATTATATTTTAACAGAAGTGTAAATAAACATGTTAGCAGAAAAAGTAAGCAGATATTAACAGTAAATGAACAAGTAGATTAATATTTTCTTTTTTTACCATTGTCTTTTATAATTATGACAAAATAATGGAATGGAAAATGACAATATGTTACTGCATACATCAGAAGCTAAATCAGGAGCCTTTTTTTTGCTTGCTTTCAACTAAAAGAAAAGTTGTCTTGAATGTTCACTATTTTATTTAAGGACAAACTTGTAATAAGAAACTTATGTTTAATGTACCCTAATATTTTTTGTTAAAATAAAGCCAATAATGCACTTTTTTTGCGGTGCCTTTATTTTGAAAGGTTTCGAAAAGTACCAAAAAGTATGGCAATACATTTTTCTACCCATACCAAAATATTGGTATCGGCACAACACTATGTTGGGTTCTTAAATTTCATGTTAACAAAAGCGATCCAATGCATGTTAACGTCAACTTACGTGGGTCCTTTTTAGTAATAATAACAATAATAATAATAATAATAATAATAATAACACAGTGGTCCAGGACTTGAGTTGTTCTTCGCAGAGGTTGCAGAACTAAACTTGACCGACTTACAGAAAATGGGTTCCCGCTCCTTCTACTGCAGTCAATCGTGGTCACTAACAATAAGATGCTAGTTTCTGGATCATCAATCTGTTGTCTGAGTGACGTTAGTGAGTGAGTGGGCGAGTAAATAGAGAGAGAGACGGGTTCGATTGTGTCCAACCGGTAGGAGGCCACGGGGAAGACCCAGGACACGTTGGGAAGACTATGTCTCCCGGCTGGCCTGGGAACGCCTCGGGATCCCCCGGGAAGAGCTAGACGAAGTGGCTGGAGATAGGGAAGTCTGGGCTTCCCTGCTTAGGCTGCTGCCCCCGCGACCCGACCTCGGATAAGCGGAAGATGATGGATGGATGGATGGATGGGTTCGATTGTGTCCTCCAAAACTAATAATAAAGCCACCATATTGTCACGAATAGGCGGCCTCGTCATTGTGACCTGAAAGCAAAGCTTAGCAGACCCATTGTCGGGTTAAGTTAAGAGTGTAAAACATCCGCTCCTGGAAGGAACGTCTGCCCTGTGCTCCTCGACTACAGTCTGCTCCGGAGCCAAACAGCAGGACAGGTGTTATACATACATTATAAAAATGATATAATTATATTTGTATAACTTTTTGTGCAGATTTGAATGCCTCTTATTTAAATGTTTACTTAAGTTCGAAGCAAATGCGGTTATACAAATCGCCACATTTGGCGAGGCACGTTTTAAAACAACACCTAAAGCACGGTGCTTCCTTGTTTAAAACGTCACCTTTATCGTTAGTTTTGAAGCCCAAATATCACACTTCACGCACACTCTTTATAAACCAGTAGAATTGTTATTTTTTTGTCGTTCCTCCTCTCCAAGATGTTATTGCTTGGATGCACTTTTTGTGTGAGTTTTGGCACACGCAACTTCATGTGCCTCGGCTCTGTAGTCACCGCCACACAGCATCATTCAGATGAAAGAATGACAACAGTACTTTTTACAGACAGTATAGTACCGATTTCAGTCAATTAGTATCGCAGTACTTTATTAGTACCGTACCACCCTAGTTTGAAGCCATCTATGATTGCTGCTATTCAGGTGGTGAGAACCATTTTGTATTTTTGATAGGGGTGTAGGTAGTGTAGTCTTTGACATTCTAAATTGGATTCAAGCAACTTTAATATTAGAATTTACCAGCTATATTTGTTTTATATTGACATTTATGATGTATTTTTTATAACATACAAATCAAATAGAAAATTTAAAAAATCTTGAAAATTTACAAAAGCCCAGGGCCTCTCCAGTGCTTAGGGCCCTGGTATAACATCCCCGCAATTACCTACCCACTTGGATGCCCCTGGTCCGGTGCGGCTCTCAACTTATCTGAAAATGGATTGTGTACTTTGCTACCGTGCTACCATATTTGTTGGCCCTGTGATGAGGTGGCGACTTGTCCAGGGTGTACACTGCCTTCAGCCCGAATGCAGCTGAGATAGGTTCCAGCGACCCCCTGCGACCCAAGCGGTAGAAAATGGATGGATGGTACCGTATTTGGTTACAGGAACATAAGCAGTATACAATTACTATTTACAAATATTGACAAATATGGGATACAGTGGTGAAGTGACTTCTTAAAAATGCTATTAAGGCCATGCAATTTAGGAATCAAACATTATAGTAATGGTTCGACTCTGGTAAATAACAAAAATAAAGTTTTAAGCATGAACAGATTGGAGGATGTCCAACCGTCTGCAACAACATGTGTTCATCCTTAGGGGCTTCTCTAACTAACAAAAAGCAATACTATTTATTTTGCACGAGGTGATATTGAATGCATAAACAGAACAATAGTGATTCAGTTGGAATGCAGTGTTACAATGCCTGCCAGTCTTATGCGTATTTACCAACCCTCCCGGATTTTCCGGGAGACTCCCGAAATTCAGCGCCTCTCTCGATAACCTCCCGGAAGAAATGTTCTCCCGAAAATCTCCCGAAATTCAGCGGAGCTGGAGGACACGCCCCCTCCAGCTCCGTGCGGACCTGAGTGGGGACAGCCTGTTTTCATGTCCGCTTTCCCACTATATAAACAGCTTGCCTGCCCAATCACGTTACAACATCTACGGATTCTAATAAAAAACTGTACACACAAGGAGACGAAGCAGCAGAACGAGGAAGTTACAGTCATGGCGATGTCGTCTGTAATAGAGTGATTCTATGTTGTCTGTCGCCATCTCCTGGTGAATGTTGGCTATAGTGTTATGGGGTTGCTTTTTGATTGGCCAACGATTTATGTGGTGTTGCGCACCTGACGACAAGTGACTCTCTCCAGTACGCAAATGGCAGAACAAAGGTTACTCAAATAGTGAAAGGTAAGTGTTGTTGTTTTTTTTAGTAACCAGCTAGCACAGTACAGTTAGTAGAACCACTGTGTTTTTATTACTGTGTATTTGATAGGTGCCGTCTGAAATTCAACTATTCATTTTATTTATATATGTAATAAAATAAATATACATAGCTAGAATTAACTGAAAGTCAAGTATTTCATACATATATATATATGAAATATATATGAAATACTCGAGTTGGTGAATTGTAGATGTAAATATACTCCTCCCCTCTTAACCACGGCCCGCCCCAACTACGCCCCCGACCACGCCTCCGCTCCACCCCCGACCACGCCCCCACGCCCCACCTCCCGAAATCGGAAGTCTCTAGGTTGGCAAGTATGGTTTTATGTAACTCAAAGCTTTGATACAATATTCCTAAAAAAATGTGTATTTCTACATTCCACAATTCATTACTGTTCCCACTTGTCATGAATTTGATGACTGGGGTAAATTAACTGGAATGTCAGATGACTTAAAAAGCTAATTATATCCAGGATTTATGACTTAAGTCATCTTATGGCCACCCAAGTCAGCAGGCAGTTCTTATTATAGAACATGAAGAATCAAAGGGTTTTTCTAACTTTGATTGCAGTGCTCTGCATGGGCACTTTGAGAAAAACATCATGCGCTTTTCCGACTTCTCTGATGTACCATTAAATTTGTTAAAAAGGCTGTCGAGTTCATTTTTGTTTCCAAATGGACCAAAGTCAATATCAAATGTGATGCCAGTCTGGCAAGACGTAATAACTTGTACATTCAGTTGCACCTGACAGACTGGCGAGTGGTCGAGTCGAAGCAACTGACAGAAGCATCAAACTGGTTAAATCAATGGCATTCTGTCTTTGAATATGAAATATGCAGTAAAATGCATTGTTTGACAGAGCTTCACAATATAATTGAACAGATCTCAAGCGCAGAACGATGTTCAGAAATGCTCTTAAAGGGGTTTTATTATGCAAAACCAACTTTTCTTACCAGTTGGCAACTACAGTATTGTTGTGTATAGGGGATGCCCATAAATTCAGAACATTTTAATTCAAACAATGGAGACATGGTAGAGATATTAATAAAACAATGTTGCCTTGTTCAAAAAATAGGTTTTCGGAATTTGAGACGATCGTGACATATTTTTTCCTGATTTACGTCAGAGGATACGTCCATAAGTGGTATCAATCATAGTTTATTTATAAAGACCTAAATCCCAAGTGTCTCAAAGGAATGCACAAGCCAAAACGACATCCTCGGCTCCGATCCCACATCAGGGCAAGATGTGGGATTATTACTCGAAGACCGTTTTGTCCCGAACGCAGTTTTAGTCCAAACAAAACCAGGCCTACAGAACCCTGTATTGGTTGAAGGACAATATACTGATGTTTTTACTACATTTAACCACAGAGACAGTTCCTACTATTTATGGCAACAGCAGATAAAATGAAACTGTAATTACAGTAACACTAGCTTAACACATTAAATGGCATGTTAACGATGTAGTATTTGTTAGTTTGTAGTATTAGCTTAAAAGGCCTACATGTAGATGAAATATAAACAAGTTATTTATAATGCTATATTCCTTCATGGATGTGCATAATCATTTTTAAATAGGAAGAGAAACCTTAGAAAACAAATAGCCTGTTGTGTTTGTTGTCTTCTCCCTGCCTTCTCTATTGGTTTGTCAGTTTCTTTCCCTAGTCTTTTTGTCCCCAACGAGGCACACCTGCTGCTAATCACTTCCCGGTAGCATTTAAGCGCGTCTTCGCCAGCTGGTCCCTGACGGTTATTGTTCCTGAACCCTGCTCTGACATGTGCTACAATGATTCAGCTTCCCTGGTATGTTGCCTTCACATATTCCTGTTAATCTTGAGCTTGTTGTGTTTTTGTTTCCTAGCCACCTTGTTTTGAGAGAAGTATTTTTGCCACGCTCTGTGCGTCCTGGCCTTTACTCCGCCAACCTCTAAAAGAGACTACTTTTGTTAAATTTCCCACGGTGTGCACTTTTGCCCCATCACCCTTTGTTACCATTTTGGACTCATTAAATATTTTCATTATTTGTCACATACCTTGCCTCCATTCTCTGCATGCCGGGGTCCACCCTTGAACTTATCCTAACATAATAACCGGCCATTTCAATGGACCTCGCAGAGACGGACCCAGTAAGGCGGAAATTACAACAACTGGCTATTCGTCTGGGGCAACAAGAAGAGCAATTTGGTAAACTTGGGGCATGCGTCAACGCCATGACGGAACGCCAAGATGTCCGCCTCGACACATTTGAGCGACAGCTAAGTAGCGAACTCATCCCTTTGCAGGCCATGTCTCCTCCCAGGCTTATCGATGGACACCAGGCATTCACGGTCAAGGCCATTCTTGACGTGCAGAGAAGGGGCAGAGGTTTCCAGTATCTGGTCGACTGGGAGGGTTTCAGCCCCGAGGACCGATCTTGGGTCCCGCGATCGCTTATCCTTGACCCTTCTCTCCTTACTGCTTTTTATGAACAGTTTTCCGAGAAGCCAGGTAAGCCTCCAGGTGGTGTCCTTCAAGGGGGGGGAGTACTGTTCTGTTTGTTGTCTTCTCCCTGCCTTCTCTATTGGTTTGTCAGTTTCTTTACCCAGTCTTTTTTTACCCCAACGAGGCACACCTGCTGCTAATCACTTCCCGGTAGCATTTAAGCGCGTCTCCGCCAGCTAGTCCCTGCCGCTTATTGTTCCCGAACCATGTGCTACAATGATTTAGCTTCCCTGGTATGTTGCCTTCACATATTCCTGTTAATCTTGACCTCGTTGGGTTTTTGTTTCCTAGCCACCTTGTTTTGAGAGAACTATTTTTGCCACGCTGTGTGCGTCCAGGCCTTTACTCCGCTAACCTCTGAAAGAGACTGCTTTTGTTAAATTTCCCACGGTGAGCACTTTTGCCCCATCACCCTTTGTTACCATTTTGGAATATTTTCATTTTTTGTCGCATACCTTGCCTCCATTCTCTGCATGCCGGGATCCACCCTTGAACTTAGCCTGACATAGCCAATATACTTAAGGCTTTTTAGACTGAAAGAAATGACACACTAAGATGCATTTTATCTCATTTATTCTGAAGTTCCTTACACCGTACAATAGGTGTGTTGGGAGGATAGTTTGATTGCATCCACCATTAAATTCTTCTTAGTATGAGAAAATGTTGTGGCTTGTGCCGCCCTTTGAGACATTTGTGATTAAGGGCTGAATAAGTAAACTTTGATTGATTAAATTGATTGATTGAACAATATACTTGTGCAGAGACAAAGACAACCTCTGGGAAAATAATGGAATCACAAAAAAAGTCCTGGTCTCTGACTTTATTAGAAGTGGGCGGAATGATGTCATCAGTAGGTGACAATGGAATGTCGTCATTGTTGCCGCTGTTCATTTGGCTCACAGCCCAATCGGAAAATTTTTTCCACGTACCTTCTCCACCTCTTCGGAGTCCGCTGCGAAAAAGAACTGTACAGTGGCTTCATTCTGTCACGATCTGGAGTGTAGCTTGCTGCGAGATTTGTTCCCCCGGAATGCAGAACGGATGACTCCGGACGAAAACGTGAAAGTAGGAGATGATTTATTAATCATAAATCATACCCTTTACCAAAAAGACAGATACAAACAATAGAAAAGCGTGCTGATCGCATGGGAAGCTAAGGCAACAACTTAGCACAGGAATCTAGAACAGGAATATACCGACGTAACAGTTGCATACCGCAAACAATGAAGCCACACCGACTGTGACGAGCAACGTGAATAAATAGCTCTCTGATTAGTGCTCAACAGCAGGTGAAAGTGCCGAGCACTAATCAGAGGCAGGTGAAACCAATTAGTACCCCTGGTAACCAAAACAAACACCCAAATTGCACAAAACAGGAACTAAAGGGTTCAAAACTAACAACACAACTAAACAAAACATGATCCGGACCACGGATCATGACAGTTTCTACATGGCGGACGCGATTGAGACCTGACGGTACATGCTCCTGTCAGACACGTCATGCTATCGCACGCCTCTGGCCGGCCGAAATCCCATCGTCGGTCCCTGTGGGACTGATCGGTGGAAATAGGACACGGTTTACTCACTGGTTTGAGCTATGGTGGTGCTATGCAGATCAGCAGAGTCACACCCGGGGCCGTTAGCGCAGCGTTTTTCAACCTTTTTTGAGGCAAGGCACATTTTTCTCACAAAAAAATCCGGAGGCACAGCACCAGCAGAAAACGTTAAAAAATTAAACTCCACCAGGTCGTCGTGCCTTATTTTAGTTTGTTAGTGTTTTCCTGTGTATAGTGCTTTAGTTCTTGTCTTGTGCTGCTATTTTGTTGGCCATTCCTGTTTTGTTGGTGTTTTCCTGTTGCTGTTTCATGTCTATCTGTGAGCGCTATTCCGCGTAAATAGCCGTAATTCCGGCTATTTTTGTTGTTGCTATCCTTCTCTGTGTGGACATTGTTGATTGTCATGTCAGGAACGGATGTACTTTGTGGACGCTGTAAGTTTTTGCTGTCGTCCAGCATTCTGTTTCTGTTTACTTTGTAGCCAGTTCAGTTTTACTTTTGTTTTGCATAGCCATTGACTTTCCTTTTCCCTTTTGTTCATTTTTGGTTAAGCATTACATACCTTTTTACCCTACACCCTGCCTCCCCCTGTGGTCTGCATATTGGGATCACAACAAACCATTCTAATCTCACCCGACACATTCCGACTTTTACAAAGCAATTAACTACCCGCTGCTACCCACTGACATGGAGTATTACGTGGTTAACCTGCCGAGTTTTACACAGCACAGACACTAAGCAACGACACATTATTTGCAGATTATAATTGATTTGCAAAAAATAATTTTTGGACCAATTAAGTGAAGTTGCATAAATTCCCACGGCATACCAAACAATATCTCATGGCACACTAGTGTGCCGCGGCACAGTGGTTGAAAAACACTGCGTTAGCGGATGAATTTAATAAATCCATCCGAAATTCATCGATAGCCAATCAGATCACAAGTTGTTGACAGTAGCATATCTAGGTATTCTGACATTATCGAGACTGTGATTGGACACTCACTTGCCACTCCAAAGTGAGTTTCCAATCACAAGTTGCAATTTACCAAAGCAGGAAGTGTTGCACCGTAGCCATACCAGGCTAGCAGAGAAATCACCAATACTCACTCTTTTAACCCACAAAGAAGGACAACAAAACATTGATTAGGTAGCAGATACATATTTTCAAGGCCATTTTCAAGAAGGATATTTAAAGAGAAACTACATCTTGTGAGACGATGTCGGCCAATCCCGGAAGCTAGCTCAGCTATGCCGGCGATAAAACGGGGAAATGCCCGCCACTTCCACTCAAATCAACCGACTAGGAGTTTGTACGGCGTTTAAATGGGTGCTACAAATTGTGAGTCAAAATATTTATTTCTCTAGTTTTTCCACGTTTAATGTTTTTGTACCATTTTAATTTTGACAGTACCACATAGGAAATGTTTTAATTGCTGATGCGGGTTTATGTTTAAATGCGCCAGAAAATAGCCCGTTTTGTACACTGTTGAGGTGGTTCAATGCGGAGTAGTGCATACATGTGTTTCTGTATGGTATTTCTCCAGCAATGGTCATGCGGTGACATAAATGATGGTATTTTCAGGAGGTAATTATTGAAGTCGGACATCACTCTTCGAAGGCCTAGGTGGGAAATGCACGGCCCGCCACTGATAATACCAGTGATGGCCTGTATGTGTACCTAGGGATTCTTAACACCTTCTTTTCATTGTCCAAACAGACCGCCATCTTGGTCCATAGCTCTAGAACTGCTGGGGACTGGGCCGCTGATTTGATTCGAGCTGGTTGGAAAGCCTATCCTTTTGCGCTGGACTTATGGAATTGAAAAGGGATTTTTAATCAGTGTTCATTCTCTTAAACTCATATAGCTTATAGCTGTGTTGGATCCGCTTTGGACTGGACTCTCGCGGCTGTGTTGGATCCATTATGGATTGAACTTTCACAGTATCATGTTAGACCCGCTCGACATCCATTGTTTTCGTCCTCTTCAAGGTTCTCATAGTCATCATTGTCACCGACGTCCCACTGGGTGTGAGTTTTCCTTGCCCTTATGTGGGCCTACCGAGGATGTCGTAGTGGTTTGTGTTGTGGTTTGTGCAGCCCTTTGAGACACTAGTGATTGAGGGCTGTATAAGTAAATATTGATTGATTGATTGATATATTTGCTGGGCTTTGGAACTCATTTATCTGTATGGTACATGTTGAGGTTTGACTTTTTTTGTAGCCTTCTCCATATTGGTGGTTGGACTTCCTCAATGTTTGGTTTCTTCCATGATGTGCGAGGAGATGGCCTTGAGTCACACTGATGCGTCGTTCCTCAGTGGGTCAAGGTGATATCAGGGATGATATCAGAATCTACTTGTTAGAAGAAAGACATGAACTTGCCTGCAAGTTTAAAACGTAATTCCTCATGAAACTTGCATGTCTCAATGAAATGTTTCGAAAAACTGAACTAAATTTGAAGCTACGGGGCACAAATACACAACTACATCAGATGGCAAATAAAATGTAATCTTTTACCAAAAAAACAGCATAGGTGAGGGAGAACGTTACGGATGGGAATAAAGTCTTGTTTGACAGCCTGAAATCATTTAAGTCAACAAGCTCCAGGACACAGTGATCCCATGTATAAAAAGCCACAGCTCTGCACTTCAAACACACTTCCAGAAGGTACTTCTCTTGGCTGGATCTGAGAACCCTTTCAATGAAACACCAGTTGATGACTTCAGCATGGCAAAGGATGTAGAATACTACATAGGCTGCAAAGCGTGGCGAGCAAGAATCTTTGTTGTTTGAGTTTCCATGCCTTTTAAAAACTACATAATGCCCGGACACCTTTCCCATCTATTCATTCATATCAATGGCTTCCTTAGCAATGCAGTGGCCGTTTTGGAGATGTGTTGGGGTCGTTATTTTGGAATTGTGCTCAGTTATTTATTTCTTCTGTGTTTGCTCATGAAAATATAATAAAATACCATACACCACATCAGTGGTTCTCAACTTTTTTTCAGCGATGTACTCCCTGTGAACATTTTTTTAATTCAAGTACCCCCTAATCAGAGCAAAGCATTTTTGGTTGAAAAAAAGAGATAAAGACGTAAAATACAGCACTATGTCATCAGTTTCTTCCATTTTCTACCGCTTATTCCCTTTTGGGGTCGCGGGGGGCGCTGGAGCCAATCTCAGCTACAGTCGGGCGGAAGGCGGGGTACACCCTGGACAAGTCGCCACCTCATCGCAGGGCCAACACAGATAGACAGACAACATTCACACTCACATTCACACACTAGGGCCAATTTAGTGTTGCTAATCAACTTATCCCCAGGTGCATGTCTTTGGAAGTGGGAGGAAGCCGGAGTACCCGGAGAGAACCCACGCATTCACGGGGAGAACATGCAAACTCCACACAGAAAGATCTCGAGCCTGGATTTGAACCAAGGTCTGCAGGTTTCTGATTGATTAAATTATATAACAGTGCAAAAATATTGCTCATTTGTAGTGGTCTTTCTTGAACTATTTGGAAAAAAAGATATAAAAAATAACTAAAAACTTGTTGAAACATAAACAAGTGATTCAATTATAAATAAAGATTTCTACACAGAGAAGTAATCATCTTTGGGGATTGAAATAGAGATCCATCTGGATTCATGAACTTAATTCTAAACATTTTTTCACAAAAAAATAAATCTTTGACATCAATATTTATGGAACACGTCCACAAAAAAATCTAGCTGTCAACACTGAATATTGCATTATTGCATTTTTTTTTCACAGTTTATGAATTTACCTTGATATTTTGTTGAAGTATTATTTAATAAATATATTTATAAAGGATTTTTGAATTGTTGCTATTTTTAGAATATTATTTAAAAATCTCACGTACCTTGGCACACCTTCAAGTACCCCCGGGGGTACGCGTACCCCCATTTGAGAACCACTGCACTACATTGTACCACAGTTCACCCTCAAACCGAGCTTGATTTTTCCTTGCATTAAAAGTACACTATATCTGGAACTTAGGGAGTTGAATACTAATTATGTGTGGGGGGGGGGGGGGGGAGGGGGGGATTTTTTTCTGGCTGACAGCTTTTTTAGAAAAAAAAAAATCCTGGCAGGCAGACAATGGATTTTTGTCGTTAAGCCACTGGAATTACTGCTTAAGCACTTAAAGCTGTTTTGACATTGTATAAGTTTTCGGTGTCAGTCTCTTTACTCTGTCTCATATTGGCTGTCTTTTAGGCCCAAAAAAATAGTTTGTGTTAGGTCAATTACAAACAATGTGTTTGCAGATCCAGTCCACCTTTAGACATGGATGAGTTTGTTGGTGTCTGTATTCCTTAATAAAAAAAAACAGGGTGATTTGCTGTTGGTTTTTTGTTTGTCGGGAAAAATAAACAGTGCATCCACACGCGTTGGATGAACAATCATCTAATCCAACTGCAGATGAGAATGCATCACTGCGTGAGAAAACTGTAATACGTATTCCACACCTTGGAAACTGTATACATACACAGACAGAGCTACTGAAAGGTGTTCCTCATAAATAGCAGCCTGATTGACAACCAGGTGTGCCAGGCTGCCAATCAGGGACAGGTAATGGGTGGAAAAGCTTTCAGTGAAGAGGAACTAAAATAAGAGAACTGACGTGACAGGTCGTCACAATAGTACTGGTAAGAGTACCGATGAATACCGGTATCGATAAGGAAAATCCATCCATTTTCCATCCATTTTCTACCGCTTATTCCCTTTTGGGGTCGCGGGGGGCGCTGGCGCCTATCTCAGCTACAATCGGGCGGAAGGCGGGGTACACCCTGGACAAGTCGCCACCTCATCGCAGGGCCAACACAGATAGACAGACAACATTCACACTCACATTCACACACTAGGGCCAATTTAGTGATAAGGAAAATCAATATCGATAAAATCCTTAGGCTATTCATCCCTACCTGTGACACCACAATAACAAATATTACGGAAAAACCGAACTGGGCCCGTAGCAAATGCAAGTTTGTCGTTGATTCTGGGTTTCGGGGTGGCCACCGAAAAGGATATCATGCACTGCAGATTACACAATATCAATTAATATTTTTTATTTCATTCGCAGAAGAGACGAAGAAAATGTCAGCAATCGTCTCACACACACGTCAACCAATAAGAATTCGGCGGGGGAGGGTCATGGCTGAAGTGCATTGTGAGTCATGGAATGCTAACTGCTATATGTTACTGCCCTAGCTATTAAAATGGATCACTTCATCGTTGGCGGTAACTTAAAAAAATGAGAAGGGCTGAACAAAAATGGCACCGGAAAGGAAATCATGTACTGCAGATTACAAGCTGGACGTAGTGAAATATGAAGCAGAAAACGACAAGAGGAAGCGGCGCATACCTTTGGAGTTGTTTACAAGCGACATCGAGGAATAAGATTTCATGGGATTTATCGATTAGGAGTGACAGATTGTTTGGTAAACATACAGCATGTTCTATATATTATAGTTATTTGAATGACTCTTACCATAATATGTTACGTTAACATACCAGGCACCTTCTCAGTTGGTTATTTATGCGTCAAATAACGTACACTTATTCAGCCTGTTGTTCACTATTCTTTATTTACAAACCCCGTTTCCATATGTGTTGGGGAATTGTGTTGGACGTAAATACAAACGGAATACAATGATTTGCAAATCAGTTTTCAACCCATATTCAGTTGAATATGCTACGAAGACAACATTTTTGATGTTCAAACTGATAAACATTTTTTTTTTTTTCAAATAATCATTAACTTTAGAATTTGATGCCAGGAACACGTGACAAAGAAGTTTGGAAAGGTGGCAATAAATACTGATAAAGTTGAGGAATGCTCATCAAACACTTACTTGGAACATCCCTCAGGTGTGCAGGCTAATTAAAAACAGGTGGGTGCCATGATTGGGTATAAAAGCAGCTTCCATGAAATGCTAAGTAATTCACAAACAAGGATGGGGCGAGGGTCACCACTTTGTAAGCAAATTGTCGAACAGTTTAAGAACAACATTTCTCAATGAAGTATTGCAAGGAATTTAGGGATTTTACCATCTACGGTCCGTAAAATCATCAAAAGGTTCATTGAATCGGGAGAAATCACTGCACATAAGTGATGATATTACAGACATTCTATCTCTCAGGCGGTACTGCATCAACAACCGACATCAGTGTGTAAATGATATCACCACATGGGCTCAGGAACATTTCATAAAACCACTTTCAGTAACTACAGTTGATAGCTACATCTGTAAGTGCAAGTTAAAAGTCTAGTATGCAAAGCCAAACCCATTTATCAACAACACCCTGAAACGCCGCCGGCTTCTCTGGGCCCGAGCTCTTCTATAATGGACTGATGCAAAGTGGAAAAGTGTTCTGTGTTCTGACGAGTCCACATTTCAAATTGTATTTGGAAACAGAGGACGTGGTGGTGTTCTCCAGAACAAAGTGGAAAATAACCTGTCGGATTGTTATAGGCGCAAAGTTCAAAAGCAAGCATCTGTGATGGTAGGGGGGTGTATTAATACCCAAGGCATGGGTAACTTACACATCTGTGAAGGCACCAAAAGGTCCATACAGGTTTTGGAGCAACATATGTTGTCATCCAAGCAACGTTATCATGGACGCCCCTGCTTATTTCAGCAAGACAATGCCAAACCACGTGTTACAACAGCGTGGCTTCGTAGTAAAAGAGTGCGGGTACTTTTCTGGCCTGCCTGCAGTCCACACCTGTCTCCCATCAAAAATGTGTGGCGCATTTTGAAGCGTAAAATACGACAGCGGAGACCCCGGACTGTTGAACGACTGAAGCTCTACATAAAACAAGAATCGGAGAGAATTCCACTTTCAAAGCTTCAACAATGAGTTTCCACAGTTCCCAAACGTTTATTGAGTGTTGTTAAAAGAGAAGGTGATGTAACACAGTGGTGAACATGCCCTTTCCCAACTACTTTGGCAAGTGTTGCAGCCATGAAATTCTAAGTTAATTATTATTTGCAAAAAAAAAAATAAGTTTTTGAGTTTGTACATCAAATATATTGTCTTTGTAGTGAATTCAATTGAATATGGGTTGGAAAGGATTTGCAAATGATTGTATTCCGTTTATATTTACATCTAACACAATTTACCAACTCATATGGAAACGAGGTTTGTATTTTGAATTGCCTTTCAAATGTCTATTCTTGGTGTTGGATTTTATCAAATAAATTCCCCCAAAAATGCGACTCATACTCCAGTGCGACATATATATGTTTTTTTCCTTCTTTATTATGCATTTTCGGCCGGTGCAACGAATACTCCGGAGCGATTTATAATCCAAAAACCACTGTATACATATACATATATACACATATATATGTATACACACATACATCATCTGCGGTCCCCTCCAAGGCTGGAGACAATCAGGTCTGCCGACCCTGCCAACCAGGTGTCACTTATTTATTTTTTTCAAGGTGCTTCCAGAGTGCAGCCTGATAGACTCCTTCTGCTGCAGTTTGCTTTGGGATTTATCGTGATGCCGCCAGACAGCGTGGGTTTCAGAGGAAACCGAAAAAGAGAAAAGAGGAAAAAACACTGACAGCTGTGTAGAAAAGATCCTTGTAGAGTTACACATTAATGTTCTATCCTTGTGCTTCCAGAGCTACATTTTTTGAAGCAGTTCATATTGCATCCAGTAGACTACTTCTGAAACTGGCTTCTGAGCTCTTGGAATAGTGATTGACTTAGGTACTTGGGGGATTTGTGCATTTGAATAACACCAGTATTTGGATTAATGTGATTTTATGGTCATTACTATTATTAGTAGGAGTAGTAGAAGTCGTACAAAATGTTTACGTAGCGTAATTAGTGAGCATGTTGCTATACTAAATATGCATATCTTTGCTACACTTACCGATATTGGTACAAAATCTGTCATTTTCAAATTGTCTGAGGTTTTGTTTTTGATTCTTTAAAGGGGAACTTTTTGGAGCTTTGCCTTTCATTCACGATCCCGATGTACAAACTCCGTTTCCATATGACTTGGGAAATGTGTTAGATGTAAATATAAACGGAATACAATGATTTGCAAATCATTTTCAACCCATATTCAATTGAATGCAATACAAAGACAAGATATTTCATGTTCAAACTCATTAACTTTATTTTTTTTCCCCAATAATAATTAACTTAGAATTTCATGGCTGTAACACGTGCCAAAGTAGTTGGGAAAGGGCATGTTCACCACTGTGTTACATCACCTTTTCTTTTAACAACACTCAATATACGTTTGGGAACTGAGGAAACTAGTTGTTGAAGCTTTGAAAGCGGAATTCTTTCCAATTTTTATTTTATTTAGAGCTTCAGTCGTTCAACAGTCCGGGGTCTCCACTGTCGTATTTTACGCTTCATAATGCGCCACACATTTTCGACGGGAGAAAAGTCTGGACTGCAGGCGGGCCAGGAAAGTACCCACACTCTTTTACTACGAAGCCACACTGTTGTAACACGTGGTTTGGCATTGTCTTGCTGAAATAAGCAGGGGCGTCCATGATAATATTGCTTGGATGACAACATATGTTGCTCCAAAACCTGTATGGACCTTCCAGCATTAATGGTGCCTTCACAGATGTGTAGGTTACCGATGCCTTGGGCACTAATACACCCCCATACCATCACAGATGCTGGCTTTTGAACTTTGCGCCAATAACAATCCGAATGGTTATTTTCCTTTTTGTTCTGGAGGACACCACGTCCTCTGTTTCCAAATATAATTTGAAATGTGGGCTCGTCAGACCACAGAACACCTTTCCACTTTGCATCAGTCCATCTTAGGTGAGCGCGGGCCCAGCAAAGCCGGCGGCGTTTCAGGGTGTTGTTGATAAATGGGTTTGGCTTTGCATCGTAGAGTTTTAACTTGCACTTACAGATGTAGCGACCAACTGTAGTTACTGACAGTGGTTTTATGAAGTGTTCCAGAGCCCATGTGGGGATATCCTTTACACACTGATGTTGGTCTTTGATGCAGTACTGCCTAAAGGGATCAAAGATCCGTAATATCATTGCTTACATGCAGTGATTTCTCCAGATTCTCTGAACCTTTTGATGATTTTAACAACCGTAGATGTTAAAATCCCTAAATTCTTTGCAATAGCTCGTTGAGAAATGTTGTTCTTAAACTTTTTGAAAATGTTCTTACAAAGTGGTGACCCTCACCCCATCCTTGTTTGTGAAATACTGAGCATTTCATGGAAGCTTCTTTTAGACTCAATCATGGCACCCAACTTTTCCCAATTAGCCTGCACACCTGTAGGATGTTCCATATAAGTGTTTGATGAGCATTCCTCAACTTTATCAGTATTTATTGCCACCTTTCCCAACTTCTTTGTCACTTATGCTGGCATCAAATTGTAAAGTTAATGATTATTTGCAAAAAAAAAAAATGTTTATCAGTTTGAACATCAAATATGTTGTGTTCGTAGCATATTCAACTGAATATGGGTTGAAAATAATTTGCAAATCATTTTATTCCGTTTATATTTACATCTAACACAATTTCCCAACTCATATGGAAACGGGGTTTGTAAGACAAGAACACGTTTCTTTGTTTTTTTATGCATTCTATTAAGTAATATATGGCAAGTAAGAGGTTGCTAAGAATCTAGGTTCTTTATTCCGCCCATGAAGCCCTCAAAAAACATCCAAAATCCACCAACAATACTCCATTTACATCCTGAGACCTAAATATTAACTAAATGTTAGATGATGTTTTTCAGGCATCTGGTCAGGATGCCATCCAAAAGCCTCTCTAAGAAGGTACTTCGTGCAGATCCACCCGGTAGGAGGCCACGGGGAAGACCCAGGACACGTTGGGAAGACTATGTCTCCCGACTGGCCTTGGAACGCCTCGGGATACCCCGGGAGGAGCTGGACGAAATGGCTGGGGAGAGGGAAGTCTGGGCTTCACTGCTTAGGCTGCTGCCCCCGCGACCCGACCTCGGATAAGCGGAAGAAGATGGATGGATAGATGGATGTTAGCAATATCGTTATGATATGCGCTAACGCGGAGGAGCTACTCTTTCTAGCACCATGATCACAGCGTGCTAAGCCTGTGAGCTGCTGCATCGCCTTTGAGTTGGTGAAAGTTAAGTCTTGAATATAAATAAAGCCGTCGAAATTTGTGGCCCTAAACCAAGAAGTTGGTCAACTTTAACTTCTAACTTAGACCCGGAAATTGTATGAAAGACACGGAAAGACGCTTATATGGGACCACCAAAAACGGGCACCAACAGGTAAAAAAAAAAGTTGGTTTTGCACAATATGACCCCTTTGAAGGGGAACTGCACTTTTTTGGGAATTTTGCCAATCGTTTCACAACCATCATGAAAGAAAAGAACACAGCGGGGCCCTTCCTCTTCCAACATGACTGTGCACCAGTGCACACAGTAAGGTCCATAAAGACATGGATGACAGAGTCTGGTGTGAATGAACTTGACTGGCCTGCACATAGTCCTGACCTGAACCCGATAGAACACCTTTGGGATGAATTAGAACGGAGACTGAGAGCCAGGCCTTCTCGACCAACATCAGTGTGTGACCTCACCAATGCGCTTTTGGAAGAATGGTGGAAAACTCCTATAAACACACTCCGCAACCTTGTGGACAGCCCTCCCAGAAGAGTTCAAGCTATAATAGCTGCAAAAGGTGGACCGACGTCATATTGAATCCT
Source organism: Nerophis ophidion (assembly GCF_033978795.1). Classification (NCBI taxonomy): domain Eukaryota; kingdom Metazoa; phylum Chordata; class Actinopteri; order Syngnathiformes; family Syngnathidae; genus Nerophis; species Nerophis ophidion. Next base: position 17,189,637 of record NC_084623.1, read on the forward strand.
ATGGTTTAGGAATGCTGCGATGAGGTGGCGACTTGTCCAGGGTGTACACCGCCTTCCGCCCGGTTGGAGCTGACATAGGCACCAGCCCCCCCGCCACCCCAAAGGGAATAAGCGGTAGAAATGGATGGATGGATGGGTTTAGGAATGGGATGGCACTTAAAGTTCATATGTGAATCAAAGCAGATGGCCAAATACTTTTGGCAATATAGTGCAGAGGTGGGTAGAGTAGCCAGAAATTGTACTCAAGTAGGAGTACTGTTACTTTAGAGATGTATTACTCAAGTAAAAGTAAGGAGTAGTCACCCAAATATTTTCTTGAGTAAAAGTAAAAAGTATGTTGTGAAAAAACTATTTAAATGCTGAGTAACTGATGAGTAACCTGTTTGTTTAATGATGACGGCAACAAGTAATGCACAAAAACATAAAAATGGCAATGAACAAATTCAGAGCCAGGAGTATCTCTTAAGCAACTAAAACAATAATATATCTATCCATCCATTTTCTACCGCTTATTCCCTTTCGGGGTCGCGGGGGGCGCTGGCGCCTATCTCAGCTACAATCATATTGAATAATATATATTTGGTTTTACACTGTATTGAAAAAAAATTTGAAAATTAATTTTACCTTTTTAACATCCATCCATACATTTTCTAACGCTTATTCCCTTTTGGGGCTGCGGGGGGCACTGGCGCCTATCTCAGCTACAATCGGGCGGAAGGCGGCGTACACCCTGGACAAATCGCCACCTCACCTTTGCAACATCATTATATTATTGGCTAAGTTTAATATTCATAAATGTATGTTTCTTAATACCCGACCTGTTTTTCTTGCCTCTAAAAAAGATTTAGGACTCTACATTAAAACACTCGACCTCTAACAACCAAAAAGCTGTGAAAACGATGATGCTGTGTTCCAAAATTAAGTTATTTACTGAGATTGAGTGAGCCTATGGCTTTGCATTTTGTTTATTTTATTTATATACATTTTTTGCATTCTATTTTGGTTACTTTGAATTTACAACCCTCTGGTGCTGTTTTGTATGGTTTTTATACTGTTTTGTACTTACTTTGATTATTATTTTTAACTGTTTGTAAATGTTGAAAATTATAAATAAAGGTTTATATATATATATATATATTTTTTTTAAATCATGTGACCGCCTGGCTCTGTTTGATTGGTGAAACGGAGTCAAACGTCACCAGTGACTGCATTTCAATCAATCAATCATGGTTCATTTATATAGCCCTAAATCACTAGTGTCTCAAAGGGCTGCACAAACCACAACACAACCACTACGACATCCTCGGTAGGCCCACATAAGGGCAAGGAAAACTCACACCCAGTGGGACGTCGGTGACAATGATGACTATGAGAACCTTGGAGAGTACCACATATGTGGGCAACCCCCCCCTTCTAGGGGACCGAAAGCAATGGATGTCGAGCGTATCTAACATGATACTGTGAAAAGTTCAGTCCATAGTGGCTCCAACACAGCCGCGAGAGTCCAGTCCAAAGCGGATCCAAAACAGCAGCGAGAGTCCCGTCCACAGCGGAGCCAGCAGGAAACCATCCCAAGCGGAGGCGGATCAGCAGCGCAGAGATGTCCCCAGCCGATACACAGGCGAGCGGTCCATCTTAGGTCCCAACTCCAGATAAGCGGTCCATCCTGGGTCCCGACTCTGGACAGCCAGAACTTCATCCATGGACATCGGACCGGTACACCTCCACAAGGGAGAGTGGGACATAGGAGAAAAAGAAAAGAAAAGGCAGCTCAACTGGTCTAAAAAGGGGGTCTATTTAAAGGCTAGAGTATAAAAATGAGTTTTAAGGTGAGACTTAAATGTTTCTACTGAGGTAGCATCTCGAACTGTTACCGGGAGGGCATTCCAGAGTACTGGAGCCCGAATAAGGTTTATTCAGGTGTACTGGAGAGGAGGCTTCGCCGGATAGTCGAACCTCGGATTCAGGAGGAACAGTGTGGTTTTCGTCCTGGTCGTGGAACTGTGGACCAGCTCTATACTCTCGGCAGGGTTCTTGAGGGTGCATGGGAGTTTGCCCAACCAGTCTACATGTGCTTTGTGGACTTGGAGAAGGCATTCGACCGTGTCCCTCGGGAAGTCCTGTGGGGAGTGCTCAGAGAGTATGGGGTATCGGAATGTCTTATTGTGGCAGTCCGCTCCCTGTATGATCAGTGTCAGAGCTTGGTCCGCATTGCTGGCAGTAAGTCGGACACGTTTCCAGTGAAGGTTGGACTCCGCCAAGGCTGTCCTTTGTCACCGATTCTGTTCATAACTTTTATGGACAGAATTTCTAGGCGCAGCCAAGGCGTTGAGGGGTTCCGGTTTGGTGGCCACGGGATTAGGTCTCTGCTTTTTGCAGATGATGTAGTCCTGATGGCTTCATCTGGCCGGGATCTTCAGCTCTCACTGGATCGGTTCGCAGCCGAGTGTGAAGCGACCGGAATGAGAATCAGCACCTCCAAGTCCGAGTCCATGGTTCTCTCCCGGAAAAGGGTGGAGTGCCATCTCCGGGTTGGGGAGGAGACCCTGCCCCAAGTGGAGGAGTTCAAGTACCTAGGAGTCTTGTTCACGAGTGGGGGAAGAGTGGATCGTGAGATCGACAGGCGGATCGGTGCGGCGTCTTCAGTAATGCGGACGTTGTATCGATCCGTTGTGGTGAAGAAGGAGCTGAGCCGGAAGGCAAAGCTCTCAATTTACCGGTCGATCTACGTTCCCATCCTCACCTATGGTCATGAGCTTTGGGTCATGACCGAAAGGATAAGATCACGGGTACAAGCGGCCGAAATGAGTTTCCTCCGCCGGGTGGCGGGGCTCTCCCTTAGAGATAGGGTGAGAAGCTCTGCCATCCGGGAGGAACTCAACGTAAAGCCGCTGCTCCTCCACATCGAGAGGAGCCAGATGAGGTGGTTCGGGCATCTGGTCAGGATGCCACCCGAACGCCTCCCTAGGGATGTGTTTAGGGCACGTCCAGCTGGTAGGAGGCCACAGGGAAGACCCAGGACACGTTGGGAAGATTATGTCTCCCGGCTGGCCTGGGAAGGCCTCGGGATCCCCCGGGAAGAGCTAGACGAAGTGGCTGGAGATAGGGAAGTCTGGGCTTCCCTGCTTAGGCTGCTGCCCCCGCGACCCGACCTCGGATAAGCGGAAGATGATGGATGGATGGATGGATGGATGGAGCCCGAATAGAAAACGCTCTATAGCCCGCAGACTTTTTTTGGGCTTTGGGAATCACTAATAAGCCGGAGTCTTTTGAACGCAGATTTCTTGTCGGGACATATGGTACAATACAATCGGCAAGATAGGACGGAGCTAGACCGTGTAGTATTTTATACGTAAGTAGTAAAACCTTAAAGTCACATCTTAAGTGCACAGGAAGCCAGTGCAGGTGAGGCAGTACAGGCGTAATGTGATCAAACTTTCTTGTTTTTGTCAAAAGTCTAGCAGCCGCATTTTGTACCAACTGTAATCTTTTAATGCTAGACAAGGGGAGACCGGAAAATAATACGTTACAGTAATCGAGACGAGACGTAACAAACGCATGGATAATGATCTCAGCATCTTTAGTGGACAAAATGGAGCGAATTTTAGCGATATTACGGAGATGAAAGAAGGCCGTTTTAGTAACGCTTTTAATGTGTGACTCAAAGGAGAGAGTTGGGTCGAAAATAATACCCAGATTCTTTACCGAGTCGCCTTGTTTAATTGTTTGGTTGTCAAATGTTAAAGTTGTATTATTAAATTGAGGTCGGTGTCTAGCAGGACCGATTTTTAGCATTTCCGTTTTTTTGGCGTTGAGTTGCAAAAAGTTAGCGGACATCCATTGTTTAATTTCATTAAGACACGCTTCCAGCTGACTACAATCGGGCGTGTTGGTCAGCTTTAGGGGCATGTAGAGTTGGGTGTCATCAGCATAACAGTGAAAGCTAACACTGTATTTGCGTATGATGTCACCTAGCGGCAGCATGTAGATGCTGAAGAGTGCAGGGCCAAGGACAGAACCCTGGGGAATTCCACACGTTACTTTAACATAGTCCGAGGTCACATTGTTATGGGAGACGCACTGCATCCTGTCAGTAAGATAAGATTTGATTGGTAAAACACAGGCATGTGAAAGATCCTACTTTGAAGGTCTGTCGGACAAACCAAAACAAAAAGCGTGCATTAACAGATCGATAAAAATCAGTAGCGAGTAGCGAGCTGAATGTAGATAAATGGAGCGGAGTAAAAGTAGTGTTTCCTCTCTATAAATATACTCAAGGAGAAGTAAAAGTATGTTGCATTAAAACTACTCTTAGAAGTACAATTTATCCCAAAAATTACTCAAGTAGATGTAACGGAGTAAATGTAACGTGTTACTACCCACCTCTGATATAGTGTATGTCTTTTTTTGGTTTTAAAAGATTTCCAGCAGGAGGAAGGCGAGGCACTAAGTCAACATAAAGGCCAGGGCTGCCTTGTTCTGTGTGAAAGTGACAGCTGTCTTGCTGAATTGCCGGGTGTCACTCGCCTCTGTTGCCCACACAGACAGCATTGCTGTCTTCATGCACAACTGTCAAGAACAAATAGACTTTGACTCTTATTTAGAAACCATTGAGGGGAACACAGGCTCTTTAGGGTTCTCTCGGAATCTTTTTGTGTCTCCCGTTCTAAAAATTTAAACACAAGAAGCTTCTGAACATACATGAAAAAAAGATGTCGGGTTTTTTGGGGGGGCTCTGTCTGCACAAAGATGCTCAGAACAACAAATGTGACCTGATTTCTCGTCGTGACTCTATGAACAAATACTAACAGTGTTTTAGACAAAGGATTTTCCCATCCATTCAGTTTTTTATACCTCTTGCGCTTTTACTCGGTTTGCAGGTAAGCTGGCGCTTTACCCCAGCTTAATCGGGGTGAAAGGCAGGGTACACCCTGGCACATTTTGGCAAACAACCATTCACACCTATGAATAATTTACAGACTCAAACGTTGGTATATGGAGGGAGCCAGACTACCACGAGGCAGGGCCTCCCCGCCCTAAACGCAGAACACATGCTGTGCGTGGTGCCATTCAATCAATGGGGGGGCCCCGTTTTGTGTGAAGAAGAGCATGTGAAATGTCAGTTAACAAATGACGGGGTACTTTTCACCAGGCACAGTTCAGTAGCGCGTGTCTTTTGAAGCGGAAAGTACTGGGTTCATATCCCGTTCAGATAAAAAAATTTTATTTGGCAATAAACAAAAATAATTATTGAACAATTCACTTCCGATGAATTAGTTTTAACGCAAAACACACATCGAAATAAATGTAAGTTTGATTTAAAAAAATATATAAATCATTTCTAGAGTACCGCAATGTTAATTAATAATTTTCGGTACGATACCGTCTCTGAAACGAAGTCACCTCATGAAATTGCTGGTTTTACGAGCAGAGGAGCATGTTCGGCAGCGCATAATCACCGAGTACTTACAAGCATAAGGTGGGTAGTAACGCGCTACATTTACTCCGTTACATCTACTTGAGTAACTTTTGGGATAAATTGTACTTCTAAGAGTAGTTTTAATGCAACATACTTTTACTTCTACTTGAGTATATTTATAGAGAAGATACGCTCCATTCATCTACATTCAGCTCGCTACTTGCTACCGATTTTTATCGATCTGTTAATGCACGCTTAGTTTGTTTTGGTTTGTCAGACAGACCTTCAAAGTAGGATCCATCACATGCCTGCGTTTCACCAATCAAATGCAATCACTGGTGACGTTTGACTCTGTTTCACCAATCAAATGCAGTCACTGGTGACCTTTGACTCCGTTTCACCAATCAAACAGAGCCAGGCGGTGACATGAGTAACTGCACACTTTTTTTTTTGATAAACCTTTATTTATAAATTTCAACATTTACAAACAGTTGAAAATAATAATCAAAGTAAGTACAAAAACAGTACAGAACAGTATAAAAAACGTACAAAACAGCGCCAGAGGGTTGTAAATTCAAAGTAACTAAAATAGAATGCAAAAAATACTGTATATATATATAAAATAAACAAAGTGCAAAACCATAGGCTCACTCAATTTCAGTAAATAACTTGAATTTGGAACAAAGCATCATCTTTTTCACAGGTTTTTGGTTGTTAGTGTCAAGCCGGGACCGTGATTGTTTTTGTTTCCTCGATGCAGAGATGATGTGGGACGAGTCAAGCATGAATGTGAGTACATATTTATTAATTAGAAAAATACAATAAGGCAAACAAAGGACACGCTCGGTGGCGGCTAATAATCTATACTAAAACTTCAACAAAAACAGCACAATGGCATGGCTATCTATAAATAAATAAAAGATGCTAACAACGATACTCAATAAACCAAAAACTTGCACTTTAGGCGAAAAATACACAGATCTTTTTTGGCGGGGTCCAAAGGGTTAGCAGCGTGGCAAGGCGTGAAGGTTTGTACGAAAAATGCAGGCATGAAGGCATAAGGCAGAATGCAAAGTACCCAGCACGATGAACAGAAAGCAAGTGACATAAATAGTGGCCGTGGTAACTAGAAACAGTTGTGAGAGGCTGATGATCGGGGCGTAACTAGGGGAACCAGGTGGAAACTAATGAGTAACTATGGCGACCAAGAAAACAAGGAAGTGCAAACGCAAAAAGAGTCCAGAAAACAAAACAAAACATGATCAAACATAAAACCAGATTAACAGGCATGACAGTTAGAGGCAGTTTTAATGTAGAGTTCTAAATCTTTTTTAAAGGCACAAAAAATAGGTCGGGTATTGAGAAACTTACATTTATGAATATAAAACTTAGCCAATAGTATCATGAGGTTGCAAAGGTAAAATTCATTTTCAAATTTTTTTCCAATACAGTGTAAAACCAAATATATATTATTTAATATATATTATTGTTTTAGTTGCTTAAGAGATATTCCTGGCTATGGATTTGTTCATTTCTATTTTTATATTTTTGTGCATTACTTGTTGCCGTCGTCATTAAAGAACAGGTTACTCATCAGTTACTCAGTACTCGAGTAGTTTTTTCACAACATACTTTATACTTTTACTCAAGTAAATATTTGGATGACTACTCCTTACTTTTACTTGAGTAATAAATCTCTAAAGTAACAGTACTCTTAGTTGAGTACAATTTCTGGCTACTCTGCCCACCTCTGCTTACAAGCAGACACATTGTTTAGACAGAAAAGGGATAATGGACGCATTTTGGCTTAAACGATAAAGTTGAAGCTAAATCACTGAAAGGCCCTCAGGAAGTGGTGCTTCAAGACATGCCCTCGGCAGTGTTTTAGCTATTTCTAAATCACTAATCCTGGTCTCCATGGTGACAAATAATGTAAGTTTCTTACAAGTATCATCCCTGCAGAACGAAGAATAGCTAAAGATGCTTCACTACACACCGTAGGTCACCAGCATCAAAATGTAAACAAACGCCATTGGTGGATCTACACCTAACATTCGCTGTAATGATATCAAGTACAGGCACGGATCTAGATAATACTGCTATGATTACGTCAATATTGTTTGGCAGCACAACATCTTTTGTTATCCCTTTTCTGTCTAAACAATGTGTCTGCTTGTAAGCAGAGGTGGGCAGAGTAGCCAGAAATTGTACTCAACTAAGAGTACTGTTACTTTAGAGATTTATTACTCAAGTAAAAGTAAGGAGTAGTCATCCAAATATTTACTTGAGTAAAAGTATAAAGTATGTTGTGAAAAAACTACTCGAGTACTGAGTAACTGATGAGTAACCTGTTCTTTAATGACGACGGCAACAAGTAATGCACAAAAATATAAAAATAGAAATGAACAAATCCATAGCCAGGAATATCTCTTAAGCAACTAAAACAATAATATATATTAAATAATATATATTTGGTTTTACACTGTATTGGAAAAAAATTTGAAAATGAATTTTACCTTTGCAACCTCATGATACTATTGGCTAAGTTTTATATTCATAAATGTAAGTTTCTCAATACCCGACCTATTTTTTGTGCCTTTAAAAAAGATTTAGAACTCTACATTAAAACTGCCTCTAACTGTCATGCCTGTTAATCTGGTTTTATGTTTGATCATGTTTTGTTTTGTTTTCTGGACTCTTTTTGCGTTTGCACTTCCTTGTTTTCTTGGTCGCCATAGTTACTCATTAGTTTCCACCTGGTTCCCCTAGTTACGCCCCGATCATCAGCCTCTCACAACTGTTTCTAGTTACCACGGCCACTATTTATGTCACTTGCTTTCTGTTCATCGTGCTGGGTACTTTGCATTCTGCCTTATGCCTTCATGCCTGCATTTTTCGTACAAACCTTCACGCCTTGCCACGCTGCTAACCCTTTGGACCCCGCCAAAAAAGATCTGTGTATTTTTCGCCTAAAGTGCAAGTTTTTGGTTTATTGAGTATCGTTGTTAGCATCTTTTATTTATTTATAGATAGCCATGCCATTGTGCTGTTTTTGTTGAAGTTTTAGTATAGATTATTAGCCGCCACCGAGCGTGTCCTTTGTTTGCCTTATTGTATTTTTCTAATTAATAAATATGTACTCACATTCATGCTTGACTCGTCCCACATCATCTCTGCATCGAGGAAACAAAAACAATCACGGTCCCGGCTTGACACTAACAAGTGTATATTAAGTTTATCACAATCCGCTTTAAGTAGTAAATATTAATGGTTAACTAAAAATATAAACAAGTACTGCAATTGGTTAGTTAGTCTGTTATCAAGTGTTCAACAGTGTTACGTGGGGGGTAGCAGCTCACTTCGGGGTCGTTCTCCTGGGATGCAGAACGGACAACTCCGGACAAAGCATGAAGGTAGGACTATGATTTATTGTCATAAATTATAGCTTAAACCAAAAACAGTAAACAAGCAAAAAGAAAGCGTGGCTTTCGCATGAGAAGCAAAAGAACCGCAACTTAGCACTGGAATCAAAAACTACGAAACTTACTAGCTGTGGCATGAAAAAACAAGACTTACGTGGACCAGGCATGAAGCGAACAATGACGCCAGGCCGACTGGCAAAGGCAGGCTTAAATAATGCCTCTGATTAGACACAGGTGAGCGTCCGGAACACCAGAGGCAGGTGAAAACAATTAACAGCCGTGGAAACCAAACCAAACTCAGAGGTGTGACAAACAGGAAATAAAAGAGTCCAAAACTAACAGAACATAACAAAAACATGATCCGGACCAGGGATCATGACAAACAGAAATTTGAGATGATTCTCTTATCCTGGCTTGCATTTTGGTCTTGATTGATGGAAAGTGACTTGACTTTTACGGGGACATGTTTTAAACTTCAATTTGTTTGTTTTGAAAAAAAAAAAATATCTGAATGAGGATAACACCGATTTAAAAGTGACACAAAGTCACAACCCAGCAGGCACAAGGCATTGATACAACATACATTTTACATACATGTCCTTTAAACTGACTCTGAAATATAGCTGCAAAATAGTTGTATTTGTAAATTGAGACAACGTTGGTGCCTAACATTGGAACCACGTTGTTGACCAAATTTCAATGGGCAAATCAACGTCAGAACCCAACGTTGATTAATTGTCCTTAAAAAGCATGTTGTTTCAATGTTAGGTTTGCGTTGCTCAACGTCAGGGCCTAAACCAATAAGTTTTCAATATTGTTTCAATGTCTTGTCTTTGCTGGGAAAGGATTAATTGTTTTTTTTTATACTTAATATATGAAGTTTAGCTGGCATTGTGGTTATGCGGGTGCGTTCTCTCATAAATGCAGGCGGACTGGACACAGCGTGAAGGTAAGAAACGTTTTATTTATACTATAAAACAGACTAAGAACAAAAACACTTGCACAAAGGCACTAGAGACAAAACCAACCGAACTAGCATGAGAGCTAGAAAGAACAAAAGATGCTAGCATGTGAGCTAGGGAAACAAACAGAGGAATACTGTGGAAGCTAACGAATACAAAAATACTTTACCACAATCGGGGATGGCGACGTCACCTGTTGCATCGGACAGCAAGCTAGACTGCGAGAGCGAGTAACGAAAAAGGCAGGCTTGAATACAAAACGTAACCACAAGGCAGGTGTGCGTAAAAAACAAGATGCGGGTGACACGAATACGTAACTATGGCAACGGAAATAAACAGAAAGTGCCACCAGGAGCTAAGGAAGACAAATACTAAACAGGACGTGTTACAAAGACGGAACAAAAACAGATCATGACATAATATCCCCAATTTGCTTTAATTTTTTAAAGAATTAAATCACATATGAGCTGCAAGGGAACAAATACTTCTTGTAGGTTTTCCACTTCAGCCATTTTCCATTATATCCTGATGAAAAATGCTAAGAACCCCCCCCCCATAGTTTCTGAATGGTAATAACGGACGGTATTTATATGGCACACCAACCACTCATGACACTTTCCGGGGCATTAATGTTAAAACACTGATGAATGGGCTACAGTGCATGTTTTAGCTCTTCGGGCAAAATGAGTGGTTTAATGTCTAGTTTAAGGACACTTAAAGGCCTACTGAAACCCACTACTACCGACCACGCAGTCTGATAGTTTATATATCGATGATTAAATATTAACATTGCAACACATGCCGATACGGCCGGTTTAGTTTACTAAATTCCAATTTAAAATTTCCCGCGGAGTTTCCTGTTGAAAATGTCGCGGAATGATGACGCGTGTTTGTGACGTTATTGGTTGGAGGGGACATATTAGCCCAGCACCACTTACGGCTAAAAGTCGTCTCTTTTCATCGCGCAATTACACAGTATTTTGGACATCTCTGTTGCTGAATCTTTTGCAATTTTTTCAATTAATAATGGAGAAGCCAAAGTAGAAAGATGGAGGTGGGAAGCTTTTAGCCTTTAGCCACACAAAGACACGGTGTTTCCTTAAATTCCCGGTAGTGAAGCTTTACTATGGATCAAAGCGGTCAAGCGAACATGGATCCCGACTACATGTCAACGGCAGTTTTCGGTGAGAAAATTGTGGAAATAAGTCGCCTCTTACCGGAGATCAGCGGAGCCAGCGTCCTCCTGCAGCTGCCCTGACTTCTCTCAGAGACTCTGGCGTCAATACACCCGTGGCCACACCTCTGACTTTAAGTTACTATTTAACTCACTAAAACACTAGCAACACAATAGGCAGATAAGGGATTTCCCAGAATTATCCTAGTAAATGTGTCTAAAAACATCTGAATCGCTCTCACTGCCCTCGCCTTTTTTTAAAAAACTTTTTTACTAATTTATTTTGTAGGCCTTCACTCTAAATTTCCTCATCCACGAATATTTCATCCTCATTCAAATTAATGGGGAAATTGTCGCTTTCTCGGTCCGAATAGCTCTAGCTGCTGCTGGCTATTAATTTAAACAATGTGAAGATGTGAGGATCCCTACAACCAATGACGTCACGCGTACATCGTCTGCTACTTCCGGTACAGGCAAGGCTTTTTTATTAGCGACCTAAAGTTGCGAGCTTTATCGTCGATGTTCTCTACTAAATCCTTTCAGCAAAAATATGGCAATATCGCGAACTGATCAAGTATGACACATAGAATGGACCTGCTATCCCCGTTTAAATAAGAACATCTCATTTCAGTAGGCCTTTAAACAATGTTGGCGTCTCGGCGAAAGAAAAACACCCCACCTTCCCTAAGGGGAAGACTATTCAAGACAATGGTGATACATGGTAATGACGACTTTACTATAACGGAGTGCACACTCTCCAGCTTTGAGAAATGGACATATAATGTATTCTGTCAGCCAACTTGCATTCCAAAACAGTGTGATACAGATTTAAAAGTTAAACTGCCAGGCAATTATTATCTACCTGAATAGTGAATGATAAAGGGGGCATACGTTTGTATGTTTATGTATGATTTAATTCTACATTTCAAACACGTCTTTGAGGTCCGTATAATATTTATTGGACATGCGTCAGTGTGCATTTTGCTCCACAGTCTCTTTTTATAACCCGTTCTCTGAGACTGTCTGCAAGATATTAGATTTTGGAGGCGTGACCAGGCTGCAAATGAAACCACGCCCCTTCCTCTCCAAAAGGATCATAATTTATCTTTTAAAAATGTACACGGTTTATATTTATACCTTGCAGACGTCACCACATTTTTTTTTGGGACACTGTTAAAAAATCGTCACCTCATCACAGGGCCAACATAGACAGAAAACATTCACACCCACACACCGGGACCCATTTAGTGTTGCCAATCAACATATCCCCAGGTGCATGTCTTTCGAGGTGGGACAAAGCTTGAGGAACCGAAGAGAACCCACGCAGTCAGAGAGAGCATGCAAACTCCACACAGAAAGACCCCAGCCCAGGAATGGAGCCCAGACCCTTTCTGCTTTCAGGCCCCAGGCCGAAGCACTGTCTGACAGGGGCGGTATGGCCCGGTTGGTAGAGCGGCCGTGCCAGCAACTTGAGGGTTGCAGGTTCGATCCCCGCTTCCGTCATCCTAGTCACTGCCGTTGTGTCCTTGGGCAAGACACTTTACCCACCTGCTCCCAGTGCCACCCACACTGGTTTAAATGTACAAAATAGACATTGGGTTTCACTATGTAAAGCGCTTTGAGTCACTAGAGAAAAAGCGCTATATAAATATAATTCACTTCACTACAGACTTAGGCAACACACAGACTTCCCCATCAATGACACACTTAAAAGGCTAATAATGCTGACAACAATTTTCTTCAATTGAAACCGGACAAAGCCGCAATCATTGTCTATGTCCCACAAAAGCAAACACAAACCATTACTAGTCACCTTGAGACCCTCCCTGAAACCTAATAATCAGGCTAGAAATCTAGGGGTATAATAAACTCAGACTTTGAACTTCAACAGCCACAAAAGTCAATAACAGCAGCTTTTTACCACCTAAAAAACATTGCCAATATCAGAGGAATAATGTCCACATCAGACTCGAACTGCCTTCCAACTGTACTCTCTAAACGGGCTGTAAAGCAGCTGCAGTATATTTAGAATGCTGCTGCTCGAGTCTTGAATAAATCCAGGATATTTGAGCACTGCAGTGGCTTCCTCTTACTCAGAGTAAGGATTCTTAACGGTATAGCTCGGTTGGTAGAGGGGCCGTGACAGCAACTTGAGGGTTTCAGGTTCGATCCCCGCTTCTGCCTTCCTAGTTACTGCCGTTGTGTCCTTGGGCAAAATACTTTACCCACCTGCTCCCAATGCCACCCACACTGGTTTAAATGTAACTTAGATAGTGAGTTTCACTATGTAAATAGCTTTGAGTCACTAGAGAAAAGCGCTATATAAATATAATTCACTTCACTTAACCTTGGGGCCTAAATTTTCCACTACAAAAAAGGGGCCCCGGGTCCACTCAAATATTAACACTGAATTAGTAGTCTGACTCTTGAGTTTAATCGTATTCAATAATTATACCTAACCTACTTAGTGTATAACCTTGTCAAACGATGTTAAAGATTATTATCAATTTAACATAAACCCGCGGGCCATATCCGGCCCGACAAAGCCTGTCATCACCCAAATAGAATTGATGAAACCAATAAAACAAGCTTTTGAATATGTATGCAGTACTCCCATCACCCTGCAGGAGGTAACATCAAGGCCTAGGAGTCACAGTGAATCAGCAGTGGGGCGAGTAGGAGACGACTACTCATTCAACCCTTAAAGAAATAAAAATGAATTGAAACAACTTTAACACTGTTACAAATATGCGCCACACTGTGAACCCACACTGTTGCAAGTTGGTGTGATATATGTATGTTTAATGTGTGCCATGCTATGTGAGGTTTTTTCCCTGGACTCAGACTAGACCTCTGCTGAGGGTCTAGCCTTGGACTGATATTTTTTTATCCCCCCCCACCCCCCCTTTCTTATCTTTTTAAGGAGCGCTGTAACCGGCTGATCCGTCGGCGGTCTCGTCTTGTCCCCCCCCTGTAACGTGTGTCTGCTCTTAGCGGGACTGTGCCGAAAATGTAATTTCAGTTCTGATGTGTCTTGTACATGTTGGAACGGACAAATAAAAATTATTCTGATTCTGGTTCAAACTAGAATGACAAACAGATTTCGGGAGAACATCCACACCGTAACACAACAGAACAAATACCCAGAACCCCTTGCAACACTGACTCTTCCGGGATGCTACAATATACACCCCCGCAACCCCCCAAATCCCCCACCCCAACCCCGATTACGTCACAATAAATATTCCACTTTGAAAAATATTTTTGGTGGAAGATTTTGCATATTTTTGTTTGACAAAAAAGGGTCAAAAACAAACAAACAGCAAAACAAACAAAAAAAAAACTAAAACATTTTGAAATGAGGAATAGATCTGAAGTTGATGTAGACTCTATATGTATGTATGCTCTGGCACACCATTATCATCATTTCATGAATCAAGCAAAGCACTTTTTACACTTGTATACTGAAATAAATACACCTACGACTTATTAAATAAAACCATAGAAAAAAAACCTACCAAAAGCGGTAAAGTTTAGATCCATGAAGGAACGAAGAAAGTGAATGAATGTTTATAACTGAATACATTTACATATGCATACAAAATTTGTCTTCCTTTTATATTATTTCTTTTAAGGTTTATGACAACCTTTTTCCAAAACACAATATAGAATGTGAGATACAACAGGACAATGCATACGTTTATCATTTGTTTTCGAAACGCTTACAAAAAAGTTGGACCCCAAAAATTTACTGTGGGACCCCATTTTTATGACTTGATGGGGTCCATGGGACCCCATTTTGAAAATTTATTGCGCCAACACTGCTGTCAACAAAGGAGAAAAAATGCTTTATTTAAATACATATATTTATAAAGCAAGTTCGAGTTTCATTGGATAATTTTCACCTAGTCCCGGCATTGGCACGCATGTACACGTACTTCTTTTTGGGATTCCACAATATGGTCAGCCTAGTCTATGCAGAAAAATAAGTTCTGGTTATGGGGGCCGGGAGGGACAAGTACAGTTAGTTATCTAACTATTACTCAAAAACGAATTGATATTTAGGAAAATTATTTCATTTTCAGGAGCAAAACAAATACAAATATAGAACTTTCTACTGAAAAGGCTGTGGGTCATATAAAGGGGACCTATTATGAACTTTGTCTTTTCTGACTTATAAATGTTACAATGGTGGATAAATGATAAATGGGTTGTACTTGTATAGCGCTTTTCTACCTTCAAGGTACTCAAAGCGCTTTGACACTACTTCCACATTTACCCATTCACACACACATTCACACACTGATGGAGGGAGCTGCCATGCAAGGCGCCAACCAGCACCCATCAGGAGCAAGGGTGAAGTGTCTTGCTCAGGACACAACGGACGTGACGAGGTTGGTTCCAGGTGGGATTTGAACCAGTGACCCTCAGGTTGCGCTGACATCGCATAGCTGTCTCAAACAAAAAAAGAAGTGTGGATATTTTGGGGGATTATTAAAAAAAATACAACTTGGTTAAAATACTTTAGCATGTGTATAATTACATTTTTAGTGAGGTTTAAACAATTGACACAACAATAAAAACTGTGATCATTTTGGTCACACCAACTTAGTTTGACCATTTTATTTTTATTTTTTTTGGATTGTGTATATTTTGGGGTTCTCCACCCCCTCCTTAACAGAGACAAAACCAGTTTGATTGCTTTCGGTTATGATTTTTTTTCAAGTGCAAAATTCATCTTACAGAGTAAACTTTATTTGTATTAATTGTGTGTTTTATTTAGTATTTAAAAGATTACATTTCAGTTCATCGAATTAGAAAGTCGCAGCTGTTCCAAATCTGCAATCTGCACACTAATGAGGCACCACGCTTTTTAAGCCAGCGCAACCGGCGTTCAAGCGCCAGAACGTAGCTACCTGTTCTTGTACAGTAAGCTTACACATCTCCAGCTCTAAGTGCATTTGCTCCCTCTGTGTTTCTCCTCCTTTGTGCTCATCGTCTTGTGTCCTGTGTCGGGTCCATCCATCCATTTTCTACCGCTTATGTCCAGGGTACACCCTGGACAAGTCGCCACCTCATCGCAGGGCCAACACAGATAGACGGACAACATTCACACTCACATTCACACGTTAGGGCCAATTTACTGTTGCCAATCAACCTATCCCCAGGTGCATGTCTTTGGAGGTGGGAGGAAGCCGGAGTACCCGGAGGGAACCCACGCACTCACGGGGAGAACATGCAAACTCCACAAAGAAAGATCTCGAGCCCGGGATTGAACCCAGGACTACTCAGGACCTTCGTGTTGTGAAACAGACGACTAACTCCTCTGCCACCATGCTGCCTTGTGTCGTCTAAGCTCTCCCAAAATTCCTTCTAGTTCCCTGGCTGCCTTCCTGGATCTCGACCACTCGCCTGGATACAGACCTTGACGCCTTGCTCCTGCCCCGGAGCTCCTGCCTGAACCTGGTCCTCTGAGCTTGCCTGGCCCTCCCTGGACTTCCGCACCTTGCTCAACACGCACCTTCAACAACCCCTGGTAACACTCCTCAGATTATCACTACACATAGTCACACCATACATATTTTGGTTTAAATACATGTCACACACTTTTATTCATAAATACGCCTAGCGCCAACGACGTACCTGCCTATGTGCCATCTTTTTCTTACCCTGTACTGCATGGGTGTCAAACTCTGGCCGGCAGGCCAATTTGGCCCTCCGTGTAATTTAATTTGGCCCTTGAGGCAATATCAATTTAGCATTAGAGCTGGCCCGCCAGTGTTTTACAGCGTCGGTGCTGCTGTAACACCGCATTCACCGCTAATACTCATACTTGCCAACCCTCCTAACCTTGCCAACCATTTTCCCGAATTTCTACCGATTTCCACCTGGACAACTATCAATGGGGGCGTGCATTTAAGGCACTACCTTTAGCGTTCTCTACAACCTGTCGTCACGTCCGCTTTTCCTCCATACTAACAGCGTGTCACATAATATTTGTGGCTTTTACACACACACACACACGCACAAGTGTATGTCAACAGCCATACAGGTTACTCTGAGGGTGGCCATATAAACAACTTTAGCACTGTTACAAATATACGCCACACTGTGAACCCACACCAAACAAGAATGAAAAACACATTTCGGGTGAACATCCGCACTGTAACACAACAGAACAAATACCCAGAAACCCTTGCAGCACTAACTCTTCCGGGAAACTTCCAGCAAACTGACCAATAATTAACGTTTTATTCATGCATTTTCTCTTGCTACTTCCAGGCTTGAATGTTTGGTTCATTCATTATTGTTATTTTATTTTCAAATGTATTATTAGCCTGTGGAAAAAATTTAATATTTACCTCAGAAGATTGCAAATAGAAAAAAAGACATACAATTTGTATTTTAATTTTATTTGATATGCCATTGATGTTCTTTTAATTATTATTATTATTATTATTTGAAACTGGATTTTGCATGTCATTAAAGTTATATAAGCCTTGCTTGTTCAATATTTAATGCAAAACTTGTTTGGGTCCATATTAAAAGATTAATTTGTTCAACCTTGGCCCGCGGCTTTGTTCCGTTTAAAATTTTGGTCCACTCTGTATTTGAGTTTGACACCCCAGCTGTACTGTAACAGGTTTACTTGCTTTATTATTGTGTATCATTACATTAGTGGTAAATTTGGTCTTAAAATAATTATGGAAATATTATTGTTTATCAGCAACAGTTGGTAGGTTAATATATCGTTAAGCAAAATGTGTTACAGGCCCAGGCCTACTAACAGTAATCAGAATGATTAAAAAAAGCAGAACAGACAACATTTAAGCGATTGCATTTTTTTTTTTTTTACCAACATTTGCATGTGACTATCTTAGCAGCATATTATTGAGAGGAAAAAAAAACCCGAACCAGCGCACGTCAAAATGTTTCCGCCTGGACAAAAGACAAAAGCTGGAACACCCTTTAGGACTCTTTCACATCAGTGGACAATAGGGAGTGAGAAAAAATGGTCTCCACTATGAAAAGCTTATGTTTAAGAAGGTTAACATCCACTTTTGACCTGAACATCTGTGGGTAAGCTATGCCAGAAGCAAATGCCAAACATACTGTATACATATTTATATATATCCCACAAGGTCAGACAGTCTGTCAGGAATGTATTGAACCAAAAATCGACCAAAATCATCAATGCTAAGTTAAACTAGCAAAGTCAGCTGCAAAAAAATTAAAATAAAATAAACTTTCTCAGGGTATAGAATCGAGCTGTGATCGTTGGAATGTTCTAAAAGTGTCATGACGTGGACTTTGGTGAGGTTTGTTTTCTCATGGTGCAAAGCAACTGGATCGGACTCGATGTGAAGGTAACGACATATTTTAATCTTAACTCAAAAAAGGAACAAATGAAAGGCGCTCACAGAGGAGGTACAAAAACTTGGCTATGAAACAAAACTATTACTGCAACATAAACTATGGACAAAAACAAAACTTGCAAACTATGGCATGAATAACAGGGAACGAGAAAAGAGCATGGATCATCAGCATGGAGCAAGGGTGTGTAGAGGATGATGTCGCCAGCCTGACTGCCTGGCAACTACAGGCTTAAATAGTGCTGCGGTGCTTGAAAACAGGTGAGTGATTTCAAATGAATCAGGTGCGTGAGTCGTGAGGACAGGTGAACTGATTGGTAGGCATGGAAACAAAACAATGGAGTGAAAAAAGAGCAATTAATGGAGTCTTGAAGTAATCTAACACAACTAAACGAAACATGATCACAAAGAAAAGATAAAATGTACACTGACCTGGATGAATGTGAATATTCACCTAACAAAAAAAAAAAAAATTAAAATCTATTTACTGCCTTACCTTAGATTTCTTCTTTAAGAGTCACAAATATGTACAATCATCGTTGGAAGCTGAAGTACAATAATACACAACACAGCCGTTGGATAATGTGAAGTTCCAGTTTTTAATTTGCAAGACTATAACAACAGCCTTCTTTTTAAAGCTTTTTTTTTTAACACAAACTGAAAGACAAAATGAAAATCATGATATAACCGGCATTAAAAACTATTTAATTTATCATATTTTATTAATAATATTTCTTAGCTGCTCGACAGTTATCTGATGACTTCATTAATAACCATTACAGTAATGCCCCGTTTATCACTTGTTAATTGGTTCCGGACATGACCATGATGAATGAAAATCCACAAAGTAAGAATAGTTATTAGTAATTTGAATATAATTTATAGCTAGAACATAAAACACATGGTTACTACCTTCTGAAGACATTTTTCAAGTCCGGGAAAGCTCTCTACACATCCGATGAAGTGAATTATATCTATATAGCGCTTTTCTCTGGAGACTTAAAGTGCTTTAAATAGTAAAACCAAGCTACATTCAAACCAGCGTGGCTGGCACAGGGTGCATGTGGGTAAGGTGTCTTGCCCAAGGACACAACGGCAGTGACTAGGATGGCGGAAGAGGGGATCGGATTTGCAACCCTCAAGTTGCTAGCACGGCCACTCTACCAACCGTTCCATGCCTTCCCAAGGGACATTACACCATCCAAACTACTTTAATTTCATAAACCCATCCATCCATTTTCTACCGCTTGTCCCTTTTGGGGTTGCAGGGATGCTGGAGTATTTCATATGTAACATCATTTAAACTATGTTAATGCATCATGGTAATGCTGCCTGATATTAAGCCTATCAGTGGCCACGATACTGAACAGCGTCTATCAACATGTTTTAGTATGACTTTGGTAAGCTATGAAGCCGCACTGCTTGAAGCATTGTCGGCGCATAAAACATGAGTATTATTATGGTGTGTATAAGGTAAGACATTATCTGAAAAAGCAACTTTTCTTACCGCTGGGTACCTGCTGATCTGTATCTGGGATCTGCATAAATCCTGAAAAATTGCACACGTACACGCCGATGCCGTGGTCGATAAGCTTCTTCTTTTTCTCTATCTTCTTGTTATGTTGCATTTATTACTTGCTGTTGCCATTTCTAATATAAAGTAGTGTAAAGTTCTTACTTATATCCGTCAGTAAATTCGCCATGAAAGCGCTAAAACATACCGCTGTAGTGAGTTAACAATATTCACCCAAAGAACTTAAGTTATTAGAGTTCCGGTCGGACGTTTTTTCAAGGGACACATTTCCAGTGTTGTTGTTTCCGGATGCGGAGATGCTGCTCCGTTATTGATTTAAGTAACGTCTGAATGTCACTAAAACAGTTAGCTGCATCTTTCGACACTTCTTCCACTCCCGTCCTTGCACGCTACACCGCTACAACAAAGATGACGGGGAGAAGGCGCTGTCAAAGGTGAGCCACGTAAATAAGATCGCCCAGAAAACGGTGAATCCCCAAGCGACTGTCAGAAAGCGGCTTGAAGATGATCTGTAAAACATAATCCATGCAACATTTCGACCAATTACATGTTACACCGTTACATGTTATGTAAACTACAAGGAAGTGTTTCCAATTTAGAAAAAAATAATAATAATTTGAAACCTTTACTGCTCCCTATTATCTGGTGTGCCTGATATATGAAAAAAGATCAAAATTGACCATTCATTGGCACTGCCCTATGGTCTGGAAAATACGGTACTTAATTAATGCGATATTTTTTGGTGATAGATCACACGTTATTTTTGACAGCCGTACTGTACAGTCATATATATTCACTGTTACAATGGCCCTCTGAGGGACTGGCATAACTGTGATGTGACCCTCAATAAAAATCAGTTTTATACCACTGTTCTAGAGCAGGGGTCGGCAACCCAAAATGTTGAAAGAGCCATATTGGACCAAAAATACAAAAACAAATCCGTCTGGAGCCGCAAAAAAAAATAAAAGCCAAATTACATAAAGATAGTGTGTCATGAGATGTCGATTGAATTATGAGGACTTAAATGAGACTAAATGAGCTCAAATATAGCTACAAATGATGCATAATGATGCAATATGTACATACAGCTAGCCTAAATAGCATGTTAGCATCGATTAGCTTGCAGTCATGCAGTGACCAAATATGTCTGATTAGCACTCCATACAAGTCAATAACATCAAAAAAACTCACCTTTTTGTACTCATGCACAGCGTTAAAAGTTTGGTGGACAAAATGAGACGTGGCATAAAACACGTCTTAGAAAGTCGGAGAAAGTTATACATGTAAACAAACTATGGTGAGTTCATGGACCGCCAAAATTAGTAGGACAAAACAGCGCTCGCCAAATACTGTAATCAGTGAAACATGTTTAATACAAACAGTGTATTTATAACAATTAGGGAGGTTTTTGTCATGTTTGTACTCTTACAGAAACCATATTAAAACCAGAAATATGTATTTTTCCCCACATCTCTTACCATTTTTCATACATTTTTGAAAAAGCTCCAGAGAGCCATTAGGGCGGCGCTAAAGATCCGCATGCGGCTCCAGAGCCGCGGATTGCTGACCCCCGTCTTAGAGTATTTGATACAAAAAATAACAGTTAAGAGAAAATAATGTTAAGGTAAGGTAATGTTAATGTTTATTCAGGTGTACTGGAGAGGAGGCTACGCCGGATAGTCCAACCTCGGATTCAGGAGGAACAGTATGGTTTTTGTCCTGGTCGTAGACTGTGGACCAGCTCTATACTCTCGGCAGAGTTCTTGAGGGTGCATGGGAGTTTGCCCAACCAGTTTACATGTGCTTTGTGGACTTGGAGAAGGCATTCGACCGTGTCCTTTGAAAGTACTGTGGGGAGTGCTCAGATTGTATGGGGTATCGGACTGTCTGATTGTGGCGGTTCGCTCCCTGTATGATCAGTGTCAGAGCTTGGTCCGCATTGCCGGAAGTAAGTCGGACACATTTCCAGTGAGGGTTGGACTCTGCCATGGCTGTCCTTTGTCACCGATTCTGTTCATGACTTTTATGGACATAATTTCTAGGCTCTGTCAAGGTGTTGAGGCGTTCCGGTTTGGTGGCCGCGGGATTAGGTCCCTGCTTTTTGCAGACGATGTGGTCCTGATGGCTTCATCTAGCCGGGATCTTCAGCTCTCACTGGATCGGTTCGCAGCCGAGTGTGAAGCGACCGGAATGAGAATCAGCACCTCCAAGTCCGAGTCCATGGTTATCGCCCGGAAAAGGGTGGAGTGCCATCTCCGGGTTGGGTAGGAGACCCTGCCCCAAGTGGAGGAGTTCAAGTACCTAGGAGTCTTGTTCACGAGTGGGGGAAGAGTGGATCGTGAGATCGACAGACGGATAAGTGCGGCGTCTTCAGTAATGCGGACGTTGTATCGATCCGTTGTGGTGAAGAAGGAGCTGTATCGGTCGATCTACGTTCCCACCCTCACCTATGGTCATGAGCTTTGGGTCATGACCGAAAGGACAAGCGGCTGAAATGAGTTTCCTCCGCCGAGTGGCGGTCTCTCCCTTAGAGATAGAGTGATTGATTGATTGATTGATACTTTTATTAGTAGATTGCACAGTACAGTACATATTCCGTACAATTGACCACTAAATGGTAACACCCGAATAAGTTTTTCAACTTGTTTAAGTCGGGGTCCACGTTAATCAATTCATGGTGAGAAGCTCTGCCATTCGAGAGGAGCTCAAAGTAAAGCCGCTGCTCCTCCACATCGAGAGAAGCCAGATGAGGTGATTCGGGCATCTGGTCAGGATGCCACCCGAATGCCTCCCTAGGGAGGTATTTAGGGCACGTCCAACCAGTGGGAGGCCCAAGACACGTTGGGAAGAGTATGTCTCCCGGCTGGCCTGGGAAGGCCTCGGGATCCCCCGGGAAGAGCTGGACGAAGTGGCTGGGGAGAGGGAAGTCTGGGCTTCCCTGCTTAGGCTGCTGCCCCCACAACCCAACCTCGGATAAGTGGAAGAAGATGGATGGATGGAAAAATAAAACAACATATAATATGATTGTGATTTTATAAAGTAAATAGTTTTCCAGTCCTACAGTAGTATAGACCTTAGACATAAAATATTAGGCCACATTCATCTACGGACAGTAATACAAAGTTTGACATATTATTAGTCTCATGACTGACCTTTCGACACCTGACCTTTCAAACCCTCAGCAGATCAAAGATATTATCCCGATTGTAATGCAGACACGCTTAACAGGATGGCGACTTCTTGTAATTAGTGGGGGGAAGGCTTGGTCCTTCCTGACAATGAAGGGATGAGGGAGCACAGAATTTCCTGGGTGGGTGCAATGAAGTGAACATCAGGAAATTGGAATACGTGGTGTGTGAGGTTTAGGGATCTAAGTGATCAGCCCTATTTGGTTTAACTGCTGCACAAAACCCCCTTCGGCCAGCATGAAGCCATGTCTGTTATGGACATTTTAGTTAAAACATTATTTTTCACTGATAAAGCCTTGCTGTGACATTAACAGCTATTTTACAATGGATGCAAAGATGGCACAAAATGCCTTGTGAAAGAAATCATTAATATATATATATATATATATATATATATATATATATATATATATATATATATATATATATATATATATATATATATATATATATATATATATATATATATATATATATATATATATATATATATATATATATATATATATGGGCTTCACGGTGGCAGAGGGGTTAGTGCGTCTGCCTCACAATACGAAGGTCCTGCAGTCCTGGGTTCAAATCCAGGCTCGGGATCTTTCTGTGTGGAGTTTGCATGTTCTCCCCGTGAATGCGTGGGTTCCCTCCGGGTACTCCGGCTTCCTCCCACTTCCAAAGACATGCACCTGGGGATAGGTTGATTGGCAACACTAAATTGGCCCTAGTGTGTGAATGTGAGTGTGAATGTTGTTTGTCTATCTGTGTTGGCCCTGCGATGAGGTGGCGACTTGTCCAGGGTGTACCCCGCCTTCCGCCCAATTGTAGCTGAGATAGGCGCCAGCGCCCCCCGCGACCCCGAAAGGGAATAAGCGGTAGAAAATGGATGGATGGATATATATATATGATTCATGATTTTTTTTCAGAGCAATGTTATGAGAGGAGACACTAAAAGAGGACCTATGAGAAATTCTGTATTTTCTGACTAATAAATGTTGGTACAATGTTGGATATTAAACAATGCCCAAGCGTCGAATCACAAGGGTCATGCATTTTGGTTTGAGCTTGTACACAGTTTTTGATTCCTCCGTTCACTGGACCTACTTATTTAGACATTAAAGCCCAATCCAAATACACCCCCTCACCCTACGTTTTAGCCCTATCCCTACAGTGGTAGTGGGCATGACAAAGAATAGGGAGTATGAATCTAGCCCTTCAGAGTGAGGCATTTCAGATTCCGACTTGCTCATGATGGGCCAGAGAAAAATGCACAATTTCTGCATGAGTTATAAGATATACAAACTCCAAAACCAGTAAAGCTGGCACGTTGTGTAAATCGTAAATAAAAACAGAATACAATGATTTGCAAATCTTTTTCAAACTACATTCAATTGAATAAACTGCAAAGACAAGGTACTTAACGTTCAAACTGGAAAATGATTTGATTTGGAATCTGATGCCAGCAAAATGTTTCAAAAAAGCTGCCACGAGTGGCAAAAAAGACCGAGAAAGTTGAGGAATGCTCATCAAACACTTATTTGGAACATCCCACAGGTGAACAGCCCAATTGGGAACAGGCGGGTGCCATGATTAGGTATAAAAGCAGCTTCCATGAAATGCTCAGTCATTCACAAACAAGGATGGGGCGAGGGTCACCACTTTGTGAACAAATGTGTGAGCAAATTGTTTATTTACAACATTTTTTAACCAGCTATTGCAAGGAATTTAGGGATTTCACCATCCACTGTCTGGAATATCATCAAAAGTTTCAAAGAATCTGGAGAAATCATTGCATGTAAGCGGCAAGGCTGAAAACCCACATTGAATGCCCTTGACCTTCGATCCCTCACTGCATCAAAAAGGAACATTGGTGTGTAAAGGATATCAGCACATGGGCTCAGGAACACTTCAGAAAACCCCTACATCTGTAAGTGCGAGTTAAAACTCCACAATGCAAAGCAAATGCCATTTATCAACAACACCCAGAAACGCCGCCGGCTTCACTGGGCCCGAGGTCCTCTAAGATGGACTGATGCAACGTGGAAAAGTGTTCTTTGGTCTGACGAATCCACATTTCAAATTGTTTTTGGAAAATATGGGCGCTGTGTCCTCTGGACCAAAGAGGAACAGAACCATATGGATTGCTATAGCCGCAAAGTTCAAAGGCCAGCATCTTAGTGCCCAATGCATGGGTAACTTACACATATGTGAAGGCACCATTAATGCTGAAAGGTACATACAAGTTTTGGAGCAACATATGTCGCCATCGAAGCAATGTTATCATGGATGCCCCTGCTTATTTCAGCAAGACAATGCCATGCCACGTATTACAACAGCGTGACGTCATAGTTAAAGAGTGCGGGTACTAGACTGCCCTGCCTGTAGTTCAGACCTGTCTCTCATTTAAAATGTGTGGCGCATTATGAAGCCTAAAATACTACAACGGAGACCCCGGGCTGTTGAACAACTTAAGCTGTACATTAAACAAGAATGGGAAAGAATTCTACCTGAAAAGCTTAAAAATTGGTCTCCTCTGTTCCCAAACGTTTACTGAGTGTTGTTAAAAGGAAAGGCCATGTAATACAGTGGTAAAAATGTTAGATCGGCTCGACATTCATTGTTTTCGGTCTCCCCTAGAGGGTGGAAGGTTGCCCACATATGCGGTCCTCTCCAAGGTTTCTCATACTCATTGTCACTGACATCCCACTGGGCTGAGTTTTTCTTTGCCCTTATTTGTGGCTTGTGCATCCCTTTGAGACACTAGTTATTTAGGGCTATATAAATAAACATTGATTGATTGTGTCAGGCTTGTCCCTGACAGTTTGGCTATGTTTTAGTTTTTTCCTCTGCATTTGTGTTTGTTTCCTTTGTGTGTAGTATTTCCTTGCCAGCGCTCTTATTTTGTCTGTTTCCTGTGTTTCTCCCTGGGCGCTGTTTCCCCTCAGATGCGGCTGATTGGCACCTGGCCACACCTGGTGTCAATACGCCCCTGCTTCTATTTAGACCTGCTTTCTCCTCCAGTCCGTGCTGGATTATTGTATTGTCTCTCCTGTCGTGTCGTGTCGTGTCTTGTCATTGCAGCGTAGCGGTAAGCTAAATTTTCGTAGCTGTTTGTAGGTTACTGTCTTTTGTTCCCGGCTTCCGTTTTGTTTTCATACTACAAGTAACGACTTTTGTTTTCCTGCTCGCTACCCGCTAGCTTCCACGCTAAGCCCTTTTTGTTTTTGCTAGCTTCCATGCTAAGCTCCTTTTGTTTTGTAGCTCCCATGCTAGCTCTTTTAGTTTGTTGTCCGCCTCGTGCGCGGTTTTTGTTGTACCCCTTTTGTTTGGTTTTGTCTTAGTGTTTTATTAAACCATGTTTCCTTACTCAATGCCTGCCTCCTTCTCTGCATCTTGGGGTTCGTCACCAACAACGTTTGACGGATTGCTTGATTGATTGATTGATTTTGGGCGGCCCTTGAAGGGACTGTCGCAGCCCAACAATGCCCTCCGCTTAAGAAACACTGATCTAGACCACATAGACGTGTTCTAAATGTGGATTAAAACCATCATAGGTCCCTTTTAACTCGAAAGAATAATGATAGGTAATGGTACCTGATCCACCTCATAAACTAATATATGCTACAATAATACTGCTACTTTTGTAAGAGCACAAATAATTAATACAGATCGGAGTTCATTTGGCCACAAAATGCTGCTCTTATGTAGATTGGGAGTCCTATCAAGGGTAATTAAATAAAAGTAGGAAGTAGAAATCTACCAATAAAAACAGTTGTAAACATCAATTAGCTGACTAATTAATACTCTTGCTCAGTCATCCAAATGGCTCATGGTAATCCTTCCTTATAGCCAGGGCAATAAAACTAAACACGTGTTTAACCATGTTAATCAATTGTGAATGCATGTATCCACAAATACATAAATAATCTATGCATCCATTTTCTTCTGCTTCTCCAGTGACGAGTCACAGGACCGGCACTCAAAGTGGATACACCCAGTCTTCCTGGTCTAGGCAAACTGCAAGACACCAACATTACATTGACAACAACAATTCAGTTCAATGCAATATGTTCAGTAGTTAATTGTTTATAATCCAGATGATGTCCGGATTTTAAATGAAACGTTAAAAAAAAAAGTCTGTAGGTCCGAGTGGAAAGAGAAGTGTCCAGAGCCTATTCAAAACTACTTACGCATCTTTGGTATTATTTGAAAACGTAAACATAACACAATAAATGGGCAAAAACTGTGAAAAAAAGTAATGCCATTTAAACATTTATTCGATTACAATGCACACTTAAATTGTATGGTCTATAAGCTTTTGAATGTGCATGGCCGCGGAACTGCTAAACTTCACTAAAACAGTCTCAGAAGACATGATGACTCACATCTCAGAATCAGAATCAGAGGTTCTATAATAATCCATGAGGGAAAATTAACATTTTCAGCAAAATCCCATTCAGGAGCAGACAAACATTACAGGGAGACAAAACATAATCGCTGACGGGTATGCCAACTTCCGGCGGCCCTTACGAAAAAGGTTAGAAACAGGTAAACGCTGGGATGGGATAGGGTGCTGAGAAAAAAAATACAAAATCAGTCCAAGCCTTGGCCCCTAGAGAGGGGGTCCAGACTGAGGCCAAGGGGGGAAAAACCTCATAGCCATAGCACACATAAGATTCAAGATTCAAGATAGTTTATTGTCATATCCACAGTTAAACAGACAGTTTGCCGTACAATGAAAAACTTACTTTGCTAGTCCAATCTTCAACAAGTCACACAGTGCAAAGCTAAAAAAATTTTTTTACATACAAGACACAGTGAGTAACAACATTATTGCACATTCTGATTCACAGTCAACAGTATAAATATGGATGTGACAATGGGTCACAGCATCAGTTTGTATGCATGTGTGTGAGAGGCAAACATCAAACATCAAACATCAAAGACCACAAAGGACATTAAATACATTAAAAGAGCAGAGCTGAAGCAACCAGCCATTACCAAAGTAAAACAACACCAAAAAAATTAAACAAAAACATATAAACTGTGGTCCCAGCGTCTGCTGGGGTGGGGGGGGGGGGGGTGGGGGGGGGAGGGGGAGCATGGCCAGAGACAGGAGCAGACCCAACAAAGCAATGAGAGCCGACTCCACCCTCGGCCGCCCCACTAACTCTCGGCCAGTGTCCAGTCTGCATGGATGAGCGAGGACACCGAGGTGTCCCGATAACTGCTCATTCAGCCAATACAATGTGAAGCTTGTCCGTAGCCATGGCCGGCTCTACGCAGGGGCAAGAGGCCTTAAATAAATGTCTTGCCCCCTCAAATCAAAATTTGAGAAAGCAAAATTACTACATTACAATTTGACAAAATTATCTGCACTAGCGGAAAAATCAGCCGAAAAAGGGACACCCACGATATAGTAGTGTCGGCTTCCCTCTAATCCCTCCCTCCGCTGTGCGTGTATTCACCATTCCGCAGGCTGTGCAGCAGACACACACCCGCACACACCCCTCAGCCCTCAGTAAACATACTGTAGCGTTTCCACAGAAACCAGTCGAGAGGCGTAGTACACTTGCTGTCTTTATTGTTAGACACGTAACAGGCTACTGTGGGGCGTAACCACCACCAAAGGCACATTTATATATCCCTAGTATTGTTGTAAACTTATCTCTCGTGTGTCTGTCTCTCTCACTCTAAAACTCCAACCTCTTCACTTCCGCATCCCAGCATCACCGAACTCTCCCTCCTATTCCTCACCCAATCACAGGTAACCCCCAGCATGCAACTCTGAACATGTTGCCTTCACTGGCACTCTGTAAACTTCACAGAACAGTACATGAAACTAAGTACGTGAAAGTTGACACATTAACATTAACATCTCCCCTTAACTCAACCCGTTACAATACAATCACTGTTGCAGTATGAAAGTAAAAGAAAATGAAAAGTTGTCTACATTTATCATATACTTGTTAGGATGGGTGTATTTGTGTAGTCTTAGCTGTCATAAACACGTTTATCGTTGCGGACTTTCGGTGCTACGGAGTTCCTTTTTTTTTTTTTTTTTTTTAACAACTTGATGAGAGCGGTGACAGCGGAGGCTCTGAGCAGCAGTGGTTTGGAAGGCAGAGAGCCTCCACTGTCCCTGTAACAAGCTACAAGTCATTTATGATGCTGTTAATGTCAGGAAAAAATGAAACATAAGGTATATATCCTGCTTAGCAGTCCTCTGCTGTCCTCTGTTCAGATCGGAGTCCCTAGCAACGGCCCGTTTTACTTAGCAACGGTCTGGCAATCGAGTGCTGGAATTATTTTTCTGTTGTTTTTTTTGTAATTCTACATAGTCAACCTTTAATGTTTCAATCTCCATTTTGTAATAAACAAATTATAAGTTTCATTTGATATGACATAGACACCTAAAAACAAAAACACAGCCGTTTTCATCAATTTACAAGCAAGTGGGCAACACACATACATTGGAGTGAAATAATTTTCTGCCCGGATGAGTGCCCACGTCCAATGCATGTGACAAACTGAAGACAAGTGACCTCCGTCTGACAGACCCCTACGTAAAGCCCCGCCCCAGGCTGTAGTCCTGTACTGTTGTTGTTTTTCTTCATGTAATCAGAGCAAGTTTTTTCTGTGGTTGTTCTAGCTTACTTGTTTTCTGCTCCAGCTTCCAGCAGCTCACAAAGAGAAAGTTAATGCTCTGTAATGCATCCATTTTTCAGAGTATTTAAAAAGTCTAGTCCTGCTCCTGCATGTAGTAGTAGCAATGATGCTACTGCTAGTACATCAGGGACAGCAGCTAGCAATACTGCACCTTTAGCACCAGCAAGCACTGTTTCTCCTGCACCAGCTCCCTCCGTCCCCCCAACAAGCGCTCCCCTAAAGCAGCCTGCTCAGCTACCCAGTGACTTAAATGGCAATGCACCATCTCAGCCAATACTGGGTGGCTACCCAAAGCGTGCATTTGGTACAACAATAAGATCATTCAATCCTGCCTGGTACCGCGCATGACCATGGCTAGAGTATTCTGTGGTGCGAGACGCCTGCTTCTGTTTCCCCTGTCGGAAATATGGCAGCGCTGTTAATGTTTCCCCCCCTGAGGGATTGCCACCTTATTGTGGTCAGGGGGTTTGCGTGCCTCAGTGTCCGTAAGAGCTATACCAGCAGAAGCTTAGTCTTCAGGTGGGACACCCAAGTTGGACAGGTCTGAAGGTAGAGGCCTGACAAAGTGCAATCCACTACTCCAGGTTGGGGTTGGACACATAGCTAAAGACCCATTTCAATGGAGAAAGCACCGTTACTATAAGCACAGAAAAAAAAGTGCTGGAGCATGATGTGTACACATGAGGCCCCCTTCACATTTCTGACAGCCCCCTCATACAAGCATGCCTAGAACCGCCCCTGTCCGTAGCCCTATCTCTTTTATCCGTATCTCCTCTCCTCCAGTATCTCCAAACGGACTCCGGTGTAGCAGAGACCCGGCAGCTGGTCCCCATGGCCAAAAGGCTCCCGGGAGGCAGATCCGGAATCCCACAAAAAAACACAGCAGAATTCACGAAAGTGCCACCTCTTGTCGGACAGCCCCAAAGAGTTCCGAACCAAAAGGCACAAAAAAAACAAAAAACAAAAAAAAAACAAATGAAAACAAGAGGGAAACACCAGGAACACAAAAGGATGACACAAGAGCACAGAGCTCCCCACTGAATAAAGTTTTTGCAGAGCCCAAGCATAATTGTATCCATTCAGTGTATCACAGTGGACCAAGTCAATGAGCAGCTACTGGCTGATCACCAGAGGCCCTGGTTTCTGTGCTTCGCCGGCAATACCCACCGGCAGTGTGGTGAAAAAAATGACAGTTTTGTCATGCAGAAGGACTACTATATTTTTGTATTTGTAGCAAGCAACATCAAACGGTCTCACCAGTCATCTTGTGGAAAACCGGGGTTAGAGTGAGTCCATTAACCCTGCAGAGGAAACTCATTTCAGTTGCATGTATCTGTGATCCTGTTCTTTCTGTCACCACCCAAAACCCTGTGATCCGAGATGAGGGTAGGAAGGATCCAGTTGTAAATTGAGAGCCTTGCCTTCAGGCTCTGTTTTCCCTAAACTACGAGGGTCCGGAACAGCGCCCGTTGATCCAAATTATGGTTGTATCGATACCAAGATGAGTCTCGGTATCAAATTGATACTAGTTTGATGCGGTGGAGTCACATGTCTAGCAGATTACTCCATTTTCCTCAGAGTTAGCGCTTCTCCGGTTCTGTCAAACAATGTAACTCTCTCTCTCTGCCCTTTTATAGACACATACTTAATATACAATACAACCACACATCATTTACATCATCACACAAAGACAATACATGCTCTAGTTCACATCTGTTATCATTTGTAAAAACAACCATGATTTTAACAGTAACACCTCACAATTTACAACAAAAATGCTGCTATGTATTAAGTTGATCTGTCAGACATAGTGCCCACCTTATTGACCGTGTGAGCAGTTTGATTGCTCCAAAGTCACTTTTTAACTTCAATTGTAAATGTAGAGTAACCTGTTAAACCTTTCAAGTTTGTTGTGAGGTGGTTCCATTCCTTTATGGCTTTATATGAAAAGGCTGATTGTGCAAAAGATGTTTTACATCTGGGTACGCTACCCTGCCCCCTGGTGGAGGTTTGTGTGTTTAGTTGTCACAGCAGATGTAAACTGGACAAAGTGCTTAAGTGGCGCTGGTGCAGTGTTATTAAGGATTCGATGGGCCATTCGTATTGATGCTAATCTTTGAATGATAGCTAAGTTTAACAATCTATATTTTTGGAGAATGTTTCTTATCTAAAAAGTAAATTTTTCTTTTCAAAAGGCGTGTACCTGTTTTCTGGGGCCCAAGCACCAATCAAATTGATTTCAATTAATTTCAACGCTGTTTCACAATATGACATTTCCGAGGTTCGAGCTGCATCGCTGAACCAATTAAACTCATATCTCGAAGAACCACACACGATAACAACTGAATCCCTCTTTTAAAGATTGACTGTCACTGGTTGCCAGCAAATGGTAATAGCTGATATAATCCGGCCACACTTTGTTTACAGAGCCTACTGTGTGTGAATGATCAATTGGAATGATCCATGCGTAGCCTCACCTTTGCAGCTTTTAAGTCTCCTGGGTGACTAACCGCCCTGTTTGTGTGTGTTGAGTCACACTTCCTCTTGTCGGAAATTGTTGTGTGGGGCTCAGCGGGGCCTCTGGGAAGACATTATCGCCCACCCACCTATCCCCACGGGTTGTATCTTTGCGAGGGCAGACTCAACGCTATTTGTTACTCCTTGTTTCCTATTACATTTTCTTCCACCGGTGTGATTCTTTATTGTACCTTTTGACAGTGTCACGGCTCGTTCCACAAAAAAAATACTTTTTTTCAGTTTTGCAGAACAACCAACCTGACAAGCCAGATCGAAGTTCTTCAACACATCGACTGAAGGGGGACTGTGAATTTTTTGTTGGAGTAAAACGTTTTTTTTTGGATTTCAGATTTGCTACCTGCAAATTTAAAGGGTCCTATGATTATTTTTATCTACATTTAAAACACTTCCATGTGATCTAGATCAGGGGTTCTTGACCTTTTTGACCTTGAGGCCCAACTTTTCAATTACAGAGAGGCCCGGTGCCCACTCAAATTTAACACTCTTTTAGTAATCTTACTCATGATTTTAAATCTTCTTCAATAACTATATTGAACATACTTACAGTTTAACAGGATACATTGTGTCAAATTATATGAAACCATGTGTTAATCACAAATATTATAATCAAGGCTTCGATCAGGCTAATTACAACAATTACAAAAGAAGGGACCATTAAAAACTGATGAAAAAGTGTTTTTTGTGTACCATTACACAGTGCTAAAATGAATAAAGGTATACAAAACAATGATGAATAATAATATTGTTTCTTAAATAAACTTAAAAAAACTGTTTTCAGGAGTGTAGACGGCACAGACCACAAGAGGGTGTAGTGCTCTATGATTTATGATATATATATATATATATATATATATATATATATATATATATATATATATATATATATATATATATATATATATATATATATAATGAAATAACAAATACTAATATCAATTAACAACAAAGGAATGGAGTGTGATGAAATCCAAGAGTGTGTATGGTGTGTGACTAAGTGTAGAATTAACTGTTGTCGTCACGCCTGTAAGATTCCGTTTTGGTTTTTGCCATGTTTTGGTCACGTTATGTTTAGTTTTTTGGACATTTAGCTCTGTCTTGGCACTTCCTGGTTTGTTTTCGTCTCCATGCCAACTCATTAGTTTTCACCTGTCATGTCACGTACCTGTTCTCAGCCTCACACCTGTTTTCACTAATGATCATAGCTATTTAAGTCACTCTTTTTCTTGTCTTCATCCTGGGATCTTCACACACCCTACCATGTTGTTGCTACCTTCAGGTCCCCGAACACCTCGTTATCCATCCCCCTTGTTTCGCTCCAAGTAAGTTTTTGTATTCATGCCTCAGTGCTAGTATTGTTTTGTTTATGCCACAGCTAGTGTCTTTTGTTTCATTTGTATATAGTCATGCCATCGTGCTGTTTAAGTTTATAGTTCATTCTCTTTCATGCCATCAAGCAAGTGTTTTTGTTTTCCCTGTTTTGTATGTATTATATAAATAAAAGATGTACTCACACTCACGCCTGGCCCGTGCTAATCATCCTCTGCGTCGAAGAAACCACTTTAATCCAAGCCCAAACATGCCAGTTGTGTGTTACCGTGAGTGTTGAGTGAAGAAGGGCACACGTCCAAAGGGGCAGAGGAAGGTCTTTGAGACAGGCAGGTTGTCGAGGGGTATAGCGAGGTGTCAACAAGCAGGGGTCGAGGATCGAGGGAGGCAGTCCAAAGCTCGAAGGGGAGTCGAGGCACACAGCTCAATCCCGGGAGACACCGGAAGCACTGAGGGAACACACAAGGGAACTGAGACATGGGAACTGGGAAGACACAGAGAGAGATCAAGTACGCGGGGGGGAAGCAAGAGACGGGATGCTTACTACGGGAAGTTAACTACGTTCAGGTGCCGGATCTTTGGCTCCGCTGGTCTTTATGCTGCCTACCCTCATTAGTCCCAAATGCGCTGATTACACATCGCTTGCAGCCCACAATGCATGTGGGACTGTGCATGCGCCGTGACATAAACTGCCAATAAGATGTAAGTTTAAATGACGTTAGTCATAATATATGCGCCGGAAGAAACTTCTCTCTGAAAATGACTTTAGCTCCAGACTTCTTCTGTTTGTTTGATATTGTCATGACTCTCCTTGTGTACACGTCTTTTCATGGTCTTGTGCCAAAGTACATCTCTGACATGTTAGAGTCATAAGAACCATCTCGAGGTCTGAGAATCTCAGAGAGTGGTCTCCTACTGGTGCCCAAAGTCAGGACCGAACATGGTAAGACTGCGCTCCAGTTTTATGCTCCTAAAATCTGGAATAGTCTAGTTAGATGGTCCTCAACGTAGGCAATGTTCAAATCCAAACTGAAAACACTTTTAATTAATTGTGCATATGACAACAAAGTATTTTATCTGCTGTCGGTATTTGAGTAATTTTAATTAACTATGATTGTATTTTAGGATTTTAATTTGAATTATGATTTTATGTCTTTATTTGTGCCTTCTTTTAATTTTCTGTAAAGCACTTTGAATTGCTGTGTGCACAAATTGTGCTCTATAAATAAAATTGCTTGCTTTACTGCCAAATGTGTATTACAACTGAGTCCATCTGCTGCCCCAATGGACCACAGCTGGGAAACTGATATTTTTTGGCGGGCATCTAGAGGTCACTCGCGGTCCAACAGTGGGCCACAAAATAGTTGTACTATGTTTTATGATAATTATAATGAACTAACTAGAGGTTAAGAAACTGATTGATTAGTATTGATTAGTAGAGCCCCCTGCTGCTGTTTTGCACGCACCAATACTGCATTAGTGTTGGCGCTAAAATTTTCAAAATGGGGTCCCAGGGAACACATTAAGACGTAAAAATGAGGTCCCACAGTACATTTTTGGGGTCACAATTTTTAGTAACCGTTTTGAAAACAAATGATTAATGCATGCATTATATCTCACATTCTATATTTTGTTTTGGAAAAGGGTTGTCATAAACTTTACTTAATTTATGAAAAAAAATAAATCAAAAGAAAACACATTTTTATGCATATGTATATTTACATTTATTCATTCACTTTCTTTTATATTTTTATTGTAATATTTTCAGAATGTCTTTGTTCTATTTTTGGCCAAAGTAAGAGAAAGTCTGCGAGTGCACATATATTTTCTCCATGCCGCCCCTGAGCTAAAATGAGTTTGACACCCCTGGTTTAAC
The DNA here is from genome assembly GCF_033978795.1 of Nerophis ophidion. Taxonomy (NCBI): domain Eukaryota; kingdom Metazoa; phylum Chordata; class Actinopteri; order Syngnathiformes; family Syngnathidae; genus Nerophis; species Nerophis ophidion. The sequence goes on from NC_084623.1 coordinate 17,225,112, forward strand.
AAATATTCAACATTGTAACATTTATAAGTCAGAAAATACATAATTCATCATTGGTATCCCCCTCAAAGTAAAGCAACAGAGTAACAGTGGCCAATATACATTTTGTGATCAATACAATATTGTTTGTGATTTATCACATGCGGTAACGTATTATGATTGACAACCCTACTACACTAAATACACATTCACATGACTCCAACATGCAGCAAATGGCTAACTGGAGACTGGAAAGAATAGAAATGAATGAAGAAGTCTGAAGTGCCCACATTTGCGAACACACAGAGACATTGGCAAAGGCACTCCGCTTCAACTCACATGTTTAAAATAAAAACATGAACATATGACCCTGTGTATTATTTGCACAACTCATGGCACTGCATGTGCATTGACATGGTATGATAATACTGAAAAGTTTCTGAATTAGCAGGTATTATAAAACGGTGCTTATGTGTGTGCCCAACCTTCCTGCTCTCCTGAGTGTGTCCTTGTTTGTGAGTAGTCTTTAGCTGCTGGCACTTCAGAGGAAGGTCTCCATTGACAGTTGATCTATATGGCTTTGCACTCATCCCCGGCAGCACAATTAGAAACCTTGGCATTCCATTTGATTAAGATCTATCTCCCACATAAAAGTATCAAGACAAGCGTTTTTTACATTTTGCAAAAAATATACTATATATATATATACATACGGCTAGTGAGTGTCAAGGCCACAGTCCAGGATGAAACATCGAAAATTCAGGAATACATCGGAAAAATGGCCCCAAAAGGATGAACTGCTAAGTGAATGTCTCAGGCTGCAGAACCCTGATGAGAATGCAGAGGAGGAGAAGCAGACAACCTAGACGGACGAGCCCTTACATGGCATGTACCACTGTCATGTAGAGGAAGTGGCTAATATCAAGAAATCCTACCATTCATCCATCCATCCATTTACTACCGCTTATTCCCTTTTGGGGTCGCGGAGGGCGCTGGAGCCTTTCTCAGCTACGATCGGGTGGAAAGTGGAGTACACCCTGGACAAGTCGCCACCTCATCGCAGGGCCAACACAGATAGACAGACAACATTCACACTCACATTCACACAGTAAGGCCAATTTAGTGTTGCCAATCAACCTATCCCCAGGTGCATGTCTTTGGAAGTGGGAGGAAGCCGGAGTACCCGGAGGGAACCCACGCGTTCACGGGGAGAACATGTAAACTCCACACAGAAAGATCCCGAGCCCGGGATTGAACCCAGGACTACTCAGGACCTTTGTATTGTGAGGCAGACTCACTAACCCCTCTGCCACCATGAAACCCAACCTGGACGGACGAGCCCTTACATGGCATGTACCACTGTCATATAGAGGAAGTGGCTAATATCAAGAAATCCTACCAGGGGCTGGACAATGCAGGACTAGCAGACAGCACAGAGGCACTAATCATGGCAGCACAAGAACAGGCCATAAGCACAAGAGCCATAGATGCCAGGATCTACCAGAGGAGGTCAGACCCAAAATCCAGACTATGCAAAGAAGCCCTCAGAGACAGTCCAGCACATAGTTGAAGTGAAGTGAATTATATTCATATAGCGCTTTTCTCTAGTGATTCAAAGCACTTTACATAGTGAAACCCAATATCTAAGTTACATTTAAACCAATGTGGGTGGCACTGGGAGCAGGTGGGTAAAGTGTCTTCCCCAAGGACACAATGGCAGTGACTAGGATGGCAGAAGCTGGAATCGAACCTGGAACCCTCAGATTGCTGGCACGGCTAACTGGATCAGTGTACATGGAGAGGTACAACCAAGTGGCTGGGATAGTATACAGGAACATCTGCAACCAGTATGGAATAGAAGTACCAAAATCCCAATGGGCCATACGCATACCACAGAAAGTGGCTGAGAAAAAGAGGGCCAAGGTCCTTGGGACTTTAGCTTCCAGACTGACAAACAACTCCTGGCTAACCAACCGGACATCGTGGTGGTGGACAAAAAGCAAAAAAGGGTTGTGGTGATAGTTGTGGCAATCCCAGCTGGCGCCAACATCTGGAATAAGAAACACAAGAAATTTGAGAAGTACCAAGTGTTGAAAGAGCAACTGGAACGAATGTGGAAGGTCAAGGCTTGTGTGGTTCCGATGGTAGTTGGGGTGCTTGGGGCAGTAACCCCCAAAATGGTAAAGAGCTGAATATGGTTTTCAATAGATTAAGCAATGCAACCCTTACTGGCCCTCCCTCCACTACTCCTGTCCTTACACCACCCTTGACCATCAATCAACAAATTCCTTCACTGTTGCCTGCCACTGCTGTTTCTTATCCCCCCACTGAGAAAGCCAGCCCGGTGTGTCTAACACCTGGCCATGTGATACGAAAGCTGGAGAGAGGTAACCCAACCAAGTCAGCAGGCCCTGACCGAGTCAACCCCTGGGTCCTGAAGACTTGTACTGCTCAGCTAACTGAGATCCTGCGCTTCATCTTCAACCTGAGTCTGACGATAGAATGGATACCAGTGCTATGGAAAACATCCTGCATAATCCTGACCTACTCAGTATCCTAGTAGTTTGAGTGTCCGTCCTGAGATCGGTAGGTCGTGAGTTCAAATCCCGGTCATACCAAAGACTATAAAAATGGAATCCATTACCTCCCTGCTTGGCACTCAGCATTAAGGGTTGGTATTGGGGGTTAAATCACCATAAATGATTCCCGGCCGCTGAACCGCTGCTGCCCACTGCTCCCCTCACCTCCCAGGGGGTGATCAAGGGTGATGGGTCAAATGCAGAGAAATATTTCGCCACTTCTAGTATGTGTGTGACAATCATTGGTACTTTAACTTTTAACTTTAGTGCCGGTGCACAAGAAGCCTATCCCATTGGGCTTGAATGACTTCAGACCGGTTACTCTGACGTGTCATGTCATGAAGGTCCTTGTGCTGGATCAGCTGAGACCCCTGGTGGCTCCTTCCCTGGACCCTCTACAGTTTGCGTATCAGCCCCATATAGCAGTGGATGATGCTGTTATCTACCTGCTGCATCATGCTCACTCTCACCTTGATGGTGGGAGGGGCTCTGTGAGGATCATGTTCTTTGATTTCTCCAGTGCCTTTGATACCCTTCAGCCAATTCTGATGACAAGTTTCTCAGGATGGGGCTTAGTTCATCTATTGTTTCCTGGATATATATATATATATATATATATATATATATATATATATATATATATATATATATATATATATATATATATATATATATATACATATGTATGTGTGGGGAAAAATCACAAGACTACTTTATCTGTACAGAACTGTTTCATGAGGGGTTCCCTCAATCATCAGGAGATTGAGGGAACCCCTCATGAAACAGTTCTGTAGAGATGAAATAGTCTTGTGATTTTTTCCCACACATACATATATTGCGCTCTACCATGGTATCGAGCACAATTCGCTGGATGATCTGATTAAGACATATATGTATAGGCAAGGCAAGGCAAGGCAAGGCAGCTTTACTTGTATAGCACTTTTCATACACAAGACAGACTCAAAGTGCTATATATATATATATATATATATATATATATATATATATATATATATATATATATATATATATATATATATTAGGGCTGGGCAACGATTAAACATTTTGATCGAAGTTAATCGCACTTTTTCTCTGATTAATCACGATTAACTGCATTGTATACGCAAAGCCCAATAATGAATTCTAAAGTAGTGTGTAGTGCACCTTTATTGGAATATTTTCCCACATGAACAAAAGCGCCAAAACATTTGTTGTGCAAACACAATTCAAATCAGTACTTGTTAAACAGTAGCAGTTAAATAGCATATTTTATGAAAATCAACTCAAAAAATGTAAATACAAACATTTAAGCTTATTGCCACTGCCAGGGTATTTAAGTTATCCTGTTTGTTATGGAAAATAAATATAATCTACATACAAATCTCTGAGCCACAATCATAACATCTGAACAGGCAATTTCTGAGGTAACAGCAGGAACATTTTTTTTTATCAGGGATCTTATGTTTAAAAAACCTATATTATAGGTAGTGGGCTTAATTTTTGATTAAATTATCCGTAGTAGCAATATTAATAATGTTGTGTTTATTCTGCATAGTGCACTTAAAATAATTATGACCATATCTAGGAATTGATATGATGGGATTTTTCCGATTGTTTGCTTGCTGCTTTGATAAACTGAACGCATCATATACATGGTCCTATATTGTGATGTTATGAGCCAGGGAAAAAAAGAACTACCCTACCCAGCATGCAACAGGAGTGACGAGCATGCGCGGTAGCCCGGTAAAGGTTGTGTGTCGCCATGACGGCATCTTGTATGTTGTGATATGCACGCTCTGAAAGCAAACGTTAAGAACTCAGCCAACACTCCTCGTCTGCATTATTCATAAATAGACAGACAGCACATATAGTCTGCTGCTTCACAGGCCGCTGGATGTAGCCGGCAAAGTATTCCCATGCTAGCTAGCAGGTCTAGCAAGCACGCGTCATTCAGTCCAAAATGGCCCGATCTATCCACATTCAGAATTGTCTGGCGGTCGTAAGTGACCACGCTGTAAGCCAGCCATGAAATTTGCAAAATTGTCTGGTATTTTTGCCAAATGTTCCATCTTTACCAACAGCCCCTCCACGCCGAAGACAGTCCGGGCGCCGCCATCTTTATAAGAAAAGGCGTTAACAAAATAAAAGCATGTAAACAACATACGCAAATACGCGATGAAATAATTGTTGGTGTTAATAGATTGATGAGTTAACTCGTAATTAACGCATTAATTTGCCCACCCCTAATATATATATATACAGTACATACATTTGTATATATCTTTTTTTATGTACTCTGAAATATGTATATATTTCAGAGGGAGCTTTTACTGGGATGAGCTTAAACTATATACACACAAATATACATGTTTTTTACATTGATTTTTTTTAAATTATGAATTGATTAAGATTTGGAATAAATAAAAATTGCGAGGTACATTTTTTTGATGTAATGTGGCGAACAGACCTCCACCAGAGTCCTACCGCTGTTGTTAATATCAGTTATTGTTACACTCGTTTTCTCTGTAGAAATCAGCCCTGTGTCTTTTTATCGCAACCAAACTGGTGAAGAAAAAATTATAGCCTGGATTCTTCCTGAGTGTTACATTGAAATTGACTGCTGCCTGTGATTGTCTTCAATCAGGAGACCCAGCCTTCAAGAAGCATTACATATATGCGGATATGTTGGCATGGAAATGAAGGCCCACCCAGGGTCCATATGTCCTTGCAATTACCGGAGTAAAAAAAAAAAAAAACTATTCAGAAAAACGCTAGGAACCAAGGCAATCTGGACAGAGAAAAACTGGGTATGAGTCATTTGAAGATGTATAGCTCACTGGAACATGGGGGAAATATAACCAATACCGTAGAGTCAGCACATAGGTGACTGAGAGGTTAATCAAAGAAAAAAATATATTAATATGCTATAAGATATTCTTTAAATCCGAGCGGCAGACAAACTTACTATCTTGATAATAAACACCAATTTATGTCTGTCAGTCGGTGGTACTTTTTTTTTTACCAGTAGAGTTGAAAAAGTCTCAGCTTGAGCCTCATTTTGCACACATCAGTCTTTTGATTGAGGCAAGGAGCCCTATGAAAACATAGTAGAACTATTTTTCACATCAGAAATATAATTCAAGTGGTATTAAGTGTGGTGGAAAAATGGGCTTATCTGTGGGTTTCTACATTTTCAGTAGGGAACACAAAACCAATAATGTTCACATGGAAAAGGTGAATCCCTGCTCCCATGACATTGTATGGCCAAGTAATAAAACGAGCAAATTAATTAAAGTTTTGGAGTATGTGAATGGACGCTAGGCCAACATGGAATGCAAATGTTGCCAGCATTGTTTCCAGGTGTAAACAATATTGAATGTGATGGGATGTCTGGCAGGAGTAGAGTAGGTGAAATCATAATGTGGATGTATAGTACAGGCCAAAAGTTTGGACACGCCTTCTCCTCATTCAATGGGTTTTCTTTATCCATCCATCCATCCATCCATCCATCCATCATCTTCCGCTTATCCGAGGTCGGGTCGCGGGGGCAGCAGCCTAAGCAGGGAAGCCCAGACTTCCCCTATCTCCAGCCACTTCGTCTAGCTCTTCCCGGGGGATCCCGAGGCGTTCCCAGGCCAGCCGGGAGACATAGTCTTTCCAACGTGTCTTGGGTCTTCCCCGTGGCCTCCTACCAGCTGGACGTGCCCTAAACACATTATTTGCACACAAAAAAAAAAAGTTTATCAGTCTGAACATCAAATATGTTGTCTTTGTAGCATATTCAACTGTATATGGTTTTCTTTATTTTCATGACTATTCATATTTTAGATTGTCACTGAAGGCATCAAAACTGTGAATGAACACGGGGAGTTATGTACTTAACAAAAAAATGTGAAATAACTGAAAACATGCTTTATGTTTTAGTTTCTTCAAAAAAGCCACCCTTTGCTCTGATTACTGCTTTGCACACTCTTGGCATTCTCTGGATGAGCTTCAATCGCACCTGTGAAGCGAAAAACCCTTTCAGGCGACTCCCTCTTGAAGCTCATCAAGAGAATGCCAAGAGTGGGCAAAACAGTAATCAGAGCAAAGGGTGACTATTTTGAAGAAACTAGAATATAAATCATGTTTTCAGTTATTTCCCTTTTTTTTGTTAAGTACATAAGTCCATATGTGTTCATTTATAGTTTTGATGCCTTCAATGATAATCTACAAACCCTGTTTCCATATGAGTTGGGGAATTGTGTTAGATGTAAATATAAACGGAATACAATGATTTGCAAATCCTTTTCAACACATATTCACTTGAATGCACTACAAAGACAATATATTTGATGTTCACACTCATAAACTTTATTTTTTTTGCAAATAATAATTAACTTAGAATTTCATGGCTGCAACATGTGCCAAAGTAGTTGGGAAAGGGCATGTTCACTACTGTGTTACATTACCTTTTCTTTTAACAACACTCAATAAACATTTGGGAACTGAGGAACCTAATTGTTGCAGCTTTGAAAGTGGAATTCTTTCCCATTCTTGTTTTATGTAGAGCTTCAGTCGTTCAACAGTCCGGGGTCTCCACTGTCATATTTTACGCTTCATAATGCGCCACACATTTTCCATGGGAGACAGGTCTGGACTGCAAGCGGGCAAGGAAAGTACCCGCACTTTTTTACTACAAAACCTCGCTGTTGTAACACGTGGCTTGGCATTGTCTTGCTGAAATAAGCAGGGGCGTCCATGATAATATTGCTTGGATGACAACATATGTTGGTCCAAAACCTGAATGGACCATTCAGCATTAATGGTGCCTTCACAGATGTGTAAGTTACTCATGCCTTGGGCACTAATGCACCCCCATACTATTACAGATGCTGGCTTTTGAACTTTGCGTCGATAACAGTCTGGATGGTTCGCTTCCCCTTTGGTCAGGAGTACACCACGTCCACAGTTTCTAAATATAATTTGAAATGTGGACTCGTCAGACCACAGAAAACCTTTCCACTTTACATCAGTCCATCTTAGATGAGCTCCGGCCCAGGGAAGCCAGCGGCGTTCCTTGGTCTTGTTGATAAATGAGTTTTGCTTTGCATAGCAAAGTTTTAACTTGCACTTACAGGTGTAGCAACCACCTGTAGTTACTGACAGTGGTTTTCTGAAGTGTTCCTGAGCCCATGTGGTGATATCCTTTACACACTGATGTATATTTTTGATGCAGTACCGCCTGAGGGATCAACGGTCCGTAGTATCATCGCTTACGTGCAGTGATTTCTCGAGATTCTCTGAAACTTTTGATGATTTTACGGACTGTAAATGGTAAAATCTCTAAAGTCCTTGAAATAGCTTGTTGAGAAATGTTCTAAAACTATTCGACAATTTGCTTACAAATTCGTGGCCCTCGCCCCATCCTTGTTTGTGAATTACTTAGCAATTCATGGAAGCTGCTTTTGTACCCAATCATGGCACCCACCTGTTCCCAATTAGCCTGCAATCCTGTGGGATGTTCCAAATAAGTGTTTGCTGAGCATTCCTCAACTTTATCAGTATTTATTGCCAAATTTCCCAACTACTTTGTCACGTGTTGCTGGCGTCAAATTCTAAAATGAATGATTATTTGCACACAAAAAAAAAAAGTTTATCAGTCTGAACATCAAATATGTTGTCTTTGTAGCATATTCAACTGAATATGGGTTGAAAATGATTTGCAAAACATTGTATTCCGTTTAAATTTACTTCTAACACAATTTCCCAACTCATATGGAAACGGGGTTTGTACAATGTAAATAGTCATGAAAATAAAGAAAACCTATTGAATGAGGAGAAGGTGTGTCCAAACTTTTGGCCTGTACTGTATATCTCTGTAAGAATACCATCTTACAAAACTGGGTTTAAAGTTCAGTGTTATTTTGCTGTTAGGGGAGAGTTTTTGCCCCACAGCAGTTCCCGCGTCTAAATATTAATGTGTCGTTTTATTGCCAAGAAATTGTGTGATATCACATTTGTGTCTGGAGGAAATAAATTACTCAATATGTTTAATAAAGCTCTACACTAAATTAGAATATGCAAATATTCACTTTGACTAATAGGATTTGTTCCCCTAATTTATATTTGCTGACACAATAGTCTCCATTCAGTATGATGAAGGACCAAAACGGATGGTGGATGATACAGAATCTGTTTGAATATTTAACGTGCGTTATTGCAATCTCCTGAGGATGGATGGCTTCGGAGGTAGAGATGCTGCGATACGGGCCGGCTCTGGTTTATACAAACCCCGTTTCCATATGAGTTGGGAAATTGTGTTAAATGTAAATATAAACGTAATACAATGATTTACAAATCCTGTTCAACCCATATTCAGTTGAATATGCTACAAAGACAACATATTTGATGTTCAAACTGATGAACATTTTTTTTTTGTGTGAAAATAATCATTAACTATCGAATTTAATGCCAGCAACACGTGACAAAGAAGTTGGGAAAGGTGGCAATAAATACTGATAAAGTTGAGGAATGCTCATCAAACACTTATTTGGAACATCCCACAGGTGTGCAGGGAACAGGTGGGTGCCATGATTGGGTATAAAAACAACTTCCCAAAAAATGCTCAGTCTTTCACAAGAAAGGATGGGGCGAGGTACACCCCTTTGTCCACAACTGCGTGAGCAAATAGGCAAACAGTTTAAGAACAAATTTTCTCAAAGTGCAATTGCAAAAAACTTAGGGATTTCAACATCTACGGTCCATTATATCATCGAAAGGTTCAGAGAATCTGGAAAAATCACTCCACGTTAGCGGCATTGGCCGGAAACCAACATTGACTGACCGTGACCTTCGATTCCTCTGGCGGCACTGTATCAAAAACTGACATCAATCTCTAAAGGATATCACCCCATGGGCTCAGGAACACTTCAGAAAACCACTGTCACTAAATACAGTTTGTCGTTACATCTGTAAGTGCAAGTTAAAGCTCTACTATGCAAAATGTTTATTTTATCAACAACATCCAGAAACTCCGCCGGCTTCTCTGGGCCTGAGATCATCTAAGATGCACTAATGCAAAATGGAAAAGTGTTCTGTGGTCTGACCAGTCTACATTTCAAATTGTTTTTGGAAATATTCGACATTTTGTCATCCGGACCAAAGGGGAAGTGAACCATCAAGACTGTTATCGACGCAATGTTCAAAAGCCACCATCTGTGATGGTATGGGGGTGCATTAGTGCCCAAGGCATGGGTAACTTACACATCTGTGAAGGCACCATAAATACTGAAAGGTATATACAGGTTTTGGAACAACTTATGCTTCCATCTAAGCGCCGTCTTTTTCATGGACGCCCCTGCTTATTTCAGCAAGGCAATACCAAGCCCCATTCAGCGTGTGGATGGCTTCGGAGGTAGAGATGCTGCGATACGGGCCGGCTCTGGTTTATACAAACCCCGTTTCCATATGAGTTGGGAAATTGTGTTGGATGTAAATATAAACGGAATACAATGATTTGCAAATCATGTTCATTCCACAGGTGTGCACGCTAATTGGAAAAAGGTGGGTGCCATGATTGAGTACAAAAACAGCGTCCCAAAAAATGCTCAGTCTTCGACAAGAAAGGATGTGGCGAGGTACATCCCTTTGTTTACAACTGTGTGAGCAAATAGTCAAACAGTTTAAAAACAATGTTTCTCAAAGTGCAATTGCAAGACACTTAGGGATTCCAACATCTACAGTCCATTATATCATCAAAAGGTTCAGAGAATCTGGAAAAATCACTCAACGTCAGACGGCACTGTATCTAAAACCGACATCAATCTCTAAAGGATATCACCACATGGGCTCAGGACCACTTTAGAAAACCACTGCCCCTAAATACAGTTTGTCGTTACATCTGTAAGTGCAGGTTAAAGCTCTACTATGCAAAACGTTTATTTTATCAACAACATCCAGAAACTCCGCCGGCTTCTCTGGGCCTGACTTCATCTAAGATGGACTGATGCAAAGTGGAAAAGTGTTCTGTGGTCTGACGAGTCCACATTTCAAATTGTTTTTGGAAATATTCGACATTGTGTCATCCGGACCAAAAGGGGAGCGAACCATCTAGACTGTTATCGACGCAAAGTTCAAAAGCCAACATCTGTGATGGTATGGGGGTGCATTAGTGCCCAAGGCATAGGTATCTTACACATCTGTGAAGGAACCATTAATGCTGAAAAGTACATACAGGTTTTGGAACAACATTTGGTTCCGTCTAAGCGCTGTTTTTTTCATGGACGCCCCTGCTTATTTCAGCAAGGCAATACCAAGCCCCATTCAGCGTGTGGATGGCTTCGGAGGTAGAGATGCTGCGATACGGGCCGGCTCTGGTTTATACAAACCACGTTTCCATATGAGTTGGGAAATTGTGTTGGATGTAAATATAAACGGAATACAATGATTTGCAAATCATGTTCATTCCACTGGTGTGCACGCTAATTGGGAAAAGGTGGGTGCCATGATTGGGTACAAAAACAGCGTCCCAAAAAATGCTCAGTCTTCGACAAGAAAGGATGTGGCGAGGTACATCCCTTTGTTTACAACTGTGTGAGCAAATAGTCAAACAGTTTAAAAACAATGTTTCTCAAAGTGCAATTGCAAGAAACTTAGGGATTCCAACATCTACAGTCCATTATATCATCAAAAAGTTCAGAGAATCTGGAAAAATCACTCCACGTCAGACGGCACTGTATCTAAAACCGACATCAATCTCTAAAGGATATCACCACATGGGCTCAGGAACACTTTAGAAAACCACTGCCCCTAAATACAGTTTGTCGTTACATCTGTAAGTGCAGGTTAAAGCTGTACTATGCAAAACGTTTATTTTATCAACAACATCCAGAATCTCCGCCGGTTTCCCTGGGCCTGAGATCATCTAAGATGGACTATGCAAAGTGGAAAAGTGTTCTGTGGTCTGACTAGTTCACATTTCAAATTGTGTTTGGAAATATTCGATATCGTGTCATCCGGACCAAAGGGGAAGCGAACCATCCAGACTGTTATCGACGCAAAGTTCAAAAGCCAGCATCTGTGATGGTATGGGGGTGCATTAGTGCCCAAGGTATGGGTAACTTACACATCTGTGAAGGCACCATTAATACTGAAAGGTATATACAGGTTTTGGAACAACTTATGCTTCCATCTAAGTGCCGTCTTTTTCATGGACGCCCCTGCTTATTTCAGAAACACAATACCAAGCCCCATTCAGCACGTGGATGGCTTCGGAGGTAGAGATGCTGCATTACGGGCTGGCTCTGGTTTATACATGCTAACCCCTGAAAAATCACACACGCACAGGCACACACTTGCACACATTTCAAACAGTACCGTTACCTGGATGAGAGCAGACCTTTCTCCGGTTCTCACACGCCGGGCTTTAAGCATCTGTTCCTGTTTAAACACCGTTCAAGTCTTTTTCTTGTCTCCCCCCCACCCCCAACCCACCATCAATGTCTGCCTTGGTGTCACATCACATCATTGCGAACATGATAAGACACATGATGATCTTCAATCGTGCTGACCTCACTTTAATTCCGGGCTTGTCCAGGATGCTTTGCAGGCATGGAGGTGGGTGACGGGTAACAAGCGGCGTCGGAGAGTTCGATTACGCGGCCTGCATGCATGAGGACGAGCGCTTGCTCCATTACCCCCTCTGTCACATTCGGTTTTGTGTATCAAAGTGAGAGCCAGGCGATGAGACGTGTAGAATTATGCAGTCGGGGGAAGGAAAAAGATGGACAAATAGAGCTGACAGATGCTTGGTTATCAGAGGTCTCGGCCCTGTCAAAAGATTGCCTCATACTCTCATGAAACCTGCCTCAGTGATAAGCGTTGCTACGGTTATCCTGCAGAATGTCCTTAATTTGTCTTTGCCGTCTTTCCTCATTGCACAAAGCAGCCGCATGACAACCTAATTGCCTGCATCATCGATTTGTCTCCTCTGCACGCTGGAATGGAAGCAGTGTTCATTTTGTTGACTTTGAATATTCGTCTTAGTAACCGTCAGCGACCAGTGGCGGGCCGTGCGTTTACCACCTCGGCATTCACACTGCAAAAAGTCAGTGTTCAAAAACAAGAAAAAAAATACAAAAGTGAGGGGTAGTTTATTTTGAACTAAGCAAAATTATCTGCCAATAGAAGAAGAAAATTTGGCTTGTCAAGACTTTCCAAAACAAGTAAAATTAGGTAACCCTAAGGGGAACATTGTCACAATTTCAAAAGGGTTAAAAACAATAAAAATCAGTTCCCAGTGGCTTGTTTTATTTTTCGAAGTTTTTTTCAAAATTTTACACCTCCTGGAATATCCCTAAAAAGCTTTAAAGTTCTTGATTTTCGCTATTTGCGATGCGACTGTCCATTTCCCTGTGACGTCATACAGTGCTGCCAATACTAACAACATGGCGGTTACCACAGCAAGATATAGCGACATTAGCTCGAATTCAGACTCAGATTTAAGCGGCTTAAGCGATTCAACAGATTACGCATGTATTGAAACAGATGGTCGGAGTATGGAGGCAGATAGCGAAAACGAAATTGAAGAAGAAACTGAAGCTATTGAGCGAATAGCCATTGACGCTATTCGGCCATAGCATGTGTGTACCTAATGAAATGGCCCATAACATGGCTGCCTTATTAGCATCGCCGGCAAAATGTGCAGACCAAACGATCAGGACTTTCGCATCTTGTGACACTGGAGCAACTTAAATCCGTCGATTGGTAAGTGTTTGTTTCGCATTAAATGTGGGTATCTAGTTTCAAATGTACATACAGCTAGCATAAATAGCATGTTAGCATGGATTAGCTGGCCGTCATGCTGCGACCAAATATGTCTGATTAGCACATAAGTCAACAACATCAACAAAACTCACTTTTTTTGATTTCGTTGACTTAATCGTTGCAAATGCATCTGCAGGTTATCCATACATCTCTGTGCCATGTCTGTCTTATGATCGCCGGTAAAATGTGAAGACACTCTGGCACATTCAATGGGGGTCTGGCGGCAGATTTCTTGCCAGTGGTGCAACTTGAATCCCTCCCTGTTAGTGTTGTCACACCCTCCGACAACACACCGACGAGGCATGATGTCTCCAAGGTTCCAAAAAATAGTCGTAAAAATGGAAAATAACAGAGCTGAGACCCGGTGTTTGTAATGTGAAAATGAAAATGGCGGGTGTGTTACCTCGGTGACGTCACGTTCTGACGTCATCGCTACAAGACCGAGAAACAGAAAGGCGTTTAATTCGCAAAAAATCACCCATTTAGAGTTCGGAAATCGGTTAAAAAAATACATGGTCTTTTTTTCTGCAACATCAAGGTATATATTGACGCTTGCATAGGTTCGGTGATAATGTTCCCCTTTAATGAACCCAAAAATACCTTAAAATAAGTATATTCTCACTAATAACAAATGCACTTTTCTTGGTAGTAAAACAGAATATGAGACCTTTTTGCTCAATATGTTGAAAAATATTCTTAAATTAAGTAAATGCTAGTGTCATTATCTTGACATAATGATAAGCGCTCAGCCTTACATTTCTTGAAACCATTGAACTTATACTAAAAACTGTCAGAGTTAGTTTGTGACAAAACCCAAGGTGCAGAGATGGAGGCAGGCATTGGATAGGGAAACATGATTTAATAAAGATACTAAAACAAGAACAACCCAAAGGGGTACAACAAAAAGGCGCATAACCAACTAAGAGAGCTAGCATGGGAGCTAGAAAACAAAAGGAGCTTAGCATGGAAGCTAGCAAAAACAAAAAGGGCCTAGCGGGTAGCGAGCAGGAAAACAGAAGTCTTACTTGTAATAAGAAAACAAACTGGAAGCAGGGAACAAAAAACAGTAAGCTACAAACATCTAACAAATATAGCTTACCGCTACGCTGCAAAAACAAGACACGGCACGACACGACAGGAGTGACAATAAAAGTGCTCGAATTATGGGACAAATGGGCGAGAAGCGTTGCCACATGTAGAAAAGTGAAACAATCTGGCGATCGCGCCGAGTGAAGTCCAAACATTTTTAGGCTGCAGGTGATGAGTTGATGGCAGGCAGGTGAGTGATTAGGGTGCTGGGATCAGCTGTGCCAGGCTGAGAGGTGGAGCCAAGCCTACGCCCAAAACACGCCCACTTTCCCAAAGAGACACAGAGACAAACAGACAAAGACAGACTGTGACAGTATCAGTGTTGTGTCCAGACTCGGCCTGCTGACTGCCAAGGCCAAACATTGAGTACCGGGACGCAGACAAAGCAGAAACGGGGCAATATCACCAGCGTCAAAACATTTGCATTTTATTAACAGTCATATATTGTGTCTAACTCGAGCTGTTGAGATTACCCCCTTACCCTCAGCGACAGCTTTAGTGGTGTGTAACCAGGGACCTCCCAAACAAATAGAGGAAGCACGTGGGCTGGACTTTTAGAACAAAGTTTGGATCTGTAACTAGAGTACAGCCACACGTGTTTCATCATGAGCAAAATTGAACTCTGTCTCTGCATGATTCCTTGCTTCTGGTCTGTTTAATAGATGTCATCAGTGTTTGAACATGACACTGTCCCAAGTAATTTTCCTCCAGCTCATTGGTATTACCTTGACCAGATTAAAATATTTAAAATGTAACAGAAAAGCCAGCAGCGTTGTGCCGCGTTAGACTGCCAGCAAAGCTCTTTGCAGCATGTATATTCGATATTAAAGCCATTTCTCATTGAAAAACACTAACATTGCTCATTGAATTGAAATGCAGGTGCTAATGATGCATTATTGTTCTTCTCCCTCCAACAGTGGCTGAAAAAAAAAACCTTGAATAGCTGTGTGGGCAATCTTCTGCCCTCCTGTTGTTAATCACACGCTGAATCGTGGACAGGGTTGAGAAGGGAATTAAAAAAAAAAAAAAAAAAAAAACGTACAACTCTAAGCTTTCAACTTGGAGACTCATTCTTATTGTTATTTTTCATGCAAATAAAAGAAAAAGATAAGAAAACTAAGGAAGACGATTGTGAAGTCTACAATGAGACATCAGGTATGTCAATATTAGTCAACTGTGTAATGGTAGAAGAAGAGAAAAGAATGGTGAACAAAAAATAGCAGTCGTTCCTCACCTTATCCTGTTTCAGTTATTCTAGCATGTTCTACTGTACATATTGCTTGGTTTGTGTTAAACTGAGTCATACAGTATCAGTATATGTACTGCAGTGCTGTATTTGTCTTATTTTTCTGTTATTATGCTGTGGAAATCAAAAAATGTAATACCCCAACCACGACACACCTTTCCAGGTTAATGCTAAAAAAAACAAACAGTGGCTAATCTTTGTGCTATCTCTACCACGACAATCAAACTGACCAATTTTTGGCAATTTTTGGCAATTTTTACGCCCGCTGTTCAGCACATGTAAGCCCAGTTCAATTTAAAGGAATTACCCAAGATGTGACAAAGAATTACCTCGCTTGTGTTGCCTGTAGCAATGACGCCTGGAGGGTCTTCAGGATAACACCGGTGAGTGCTGTAATTTACAGTAAAACACAGTCAAGGCTAGTATATTGGGCAAAACGAGTGTAAAGATGACTTTTTGGATGTTATTTGTAGTGCTGTCAAGTACTTAATTGATTTATTATCATGTTGTGAACGACTCTCACTGTCGTCTTGTGGGTTCTTGTGGGTTCCAGGGACCACCAAGGAAGGACATCGCTTTGAGCAGGTATGGACTTCTTTATTTTTCAGTAATAAAAATGTAATGCCTCTTTTCTATTTGCAGCCTTCTGAGGTAAATATCAACATTAACTTTTTCCATGAGGAAAATAACCATGAGGTGGTCGGGGTTGGGGGTGGCGGGGTTTGGTGGTAGCGTGGGTGTGTATTGTAGCGTCCTGGAAGAGTTAGTGCTGCAAGGGGTTCTGGGTATTGGTTCTGTTGTGTTCATGTTGTGTTTAGGTGCGGTTGTTCTCCCGAAATGTGTTTGTCATTCTTGTTTGGTGTGGCTTCACCGTGTGGCGCATATTTGTAACAGTGTTAAAGATACAGCCGCCCTCAGTGTGACCTGTATGGCTGTTGATCAACTATGCCATGTATTCACTTGTGTGTGTGTGTTTGTGTGTGTGCGTGTGTGTGTGTGTGTGTGTGTGTGTGTGTGTGTGTGTGTGTGTGTGTGTGTGTGTGTGTGTATGTGTGTGTGTGTGTGTGTGTGCGTGTACAAGCCGCATATGCTATGTGACTTGGCCGGCACGCTGTATGTATAGTGAAAAAGCGGACGTAACAACAGGTTGTGGAGAACGCTAAAGGCAGTGCCTTTAAGGCACGACCCCAATATTGTTGTCCGGGTAGAAATTCGGGAGAACGGTTGCCCTGGGAGATTTGCGGGAGGGGCACTGAACTTCGGGAGTCTCCCGGGAAAATCAGGAGGGTTGGCAAGTAAGAGTATAAGCGGTGAATGTGGTGTTACAGCTGAAAAACGAGTGTAAAGATGACTTTTTGGGTGTTATTTATAGTGCTGTCAAGTACTTAATTGATTTATTATGATGTTGTGAACGACTCTCACTGTCGTCTTGCGGGTTCCAGGGACCACCAAGGAAGGACATCGCTTTGAGCAGGTGTGGACTTCTTTATTTTTCAATAATACAAATGTAATGCCTCTTTTCTATTTGCAGCCTTCTGAGGTAAATATCAACATTAACTTTTTCCACAAGTTAATACATTTGAAAATGAAATAACCATGAGGTGGTCGGGGTTGGGGGTGGCGGGGTTTGGTGGTAGCAAGGGTGTGTATTGTAGCGTCCTGGAAGAGTTAGTGCTGCAAGGGGTTCTGGGTATTGGTTCTGTTGTGTTCATGTTGTGTTTAGGTGCGGTTGTTCTCCCGAAATGTGTTTGTCATTCTTGTTTGGTGTGGCTTCACAGTGTGGCGCATATTTGTAACAGTGTTAAAGATGTTTATACGGCCACCCTCAGTGTGACCTGTATGGCCGTTGATCAACTATGCCTTGTATTCACTTGTATGTGTGTGTGTGTGTGTGTGTGTGTGTACATGCCGCATATGCTATGTGACTTGGCCGGCACGCTGTATGTATAGTGGAAAAGCGGACGTAACAACAGGTTGTGGAGAACGCTAAAGGCACTGCCTTTAAGGCACGACCCCAATATTGTTGTCCGGGTAGAAATTCGGGAGAATGGTTGCCCCGGGAGATTTTCGGGAGGGGCACTGAACTTCGGGAGTCTCCCGGGAAAATCAGGAGGGTTGGCAAGTAAGAGTATAAGCGGTGAATGTGGTGTTACAGCTGAAAAACGAGTGTAAAGATGACTTTTTGGGTGTTATTTATAGTGCTGTCAAGTACTTAATTGATGTATTATGATGTTGTGAACGACTCTCACTGTCGTCTTGCGGGTTCCAAGGACCACCAAGGAAGGACATCGCTTTGAGCAGGTGTGGACTTCTTTATTTTTCAATAGGCAAAGTCTTTCGCGTGTTGCTTTTCAGCCTTCCCCGTTGTCTGCGTCTGCCTCTCGCTTTCGCTCTCCTCCGGGTTGTACGCGCTGCTGCTTGTGTTGTCATCTCTCCCTTTCGTTCGTTAGTTGTTTGGGTTGCTCTCGCTCAACACTCTCACTAGCCCCGTTCTATCCTCCTTCTCCCCTTTTATACAGCGAGAGGAGATACATTAATCGGGTACAGGTGCGCGATCCACACACCTGATCTTGTTTGTGGCGTCGCTCCCAGCACGCTCCGCCTCGCCGCTCGCTCGCCATCCCCGCCTCCTCGCTGCCATCTTGGGCCGGACTCCAGCGTGCCCTGCCTCTCTCAACATGTGTAATTATTTTATTTAATTAATCTCATTCCAAATCTCACTTGAAAAAATGCTGAAAAAAGACCTCAACAGGAGGTAATGTAATTTAAATTAATTCCACAAAAAGATAGATGTATTAACACAAAAGGAAAAACATTGCGGACTATGGAAGATTGGTTAAAAGTCATATTCAGTAAATAATCACAACTCTGCATTGGGCAAGTTGATGATGTTTTCCTTATCCCATTGGAACCTTGATTCTTTGCGTTTTTATCTGTTAATGACGACTTTCGTTTAGATTTTCTTCAGGCAGTCGTCTTCATAAGTCTTATTGAAACGGTACTAAAAAAAAGTTCCAGCATCATCACCTTAACCTACCCAATGTAGATTTGCGATTCATCACTGAGTATGACTTGTGAAGTGAAGTGAATTATGTTTTATATAGCGCTTTTCTCGAGTGACTCAAAGCGCTTTACATAGTGAAACCCAATATCTAGGTTCCATTTAAACCAGTTTGGGTGGCACTGGAAGTAGGTGGGTAGAGTGTTTTGCCCAAGGACACAACGGCAGTGACTAGGATGGCGGAAGCGGGAATCGAACCTGCAACGCTCAAGTTGCTGGCACGGCCACTCTACCAACCGAGCTATACCGACCCACTTTAGCTTTTCCGTAGTCCATTGGAACTTGTTTTTTTTTTTATGTTTAAGTGTTAATGGCGGTCTTTCTTAAGCTTTTTTTGGGCGGTATTGCTCGGTTGGTAGAGCGGCCGTGCCAGCAACTTAAGGGTTGCAGGTTCGATCCTCAATCCTAGTCACTGCTGTTGTGTCCTTGGGCAAGACACTTTACCCAACTGCTCCCAATGCCACCTACACTGGTTTAAATGTAACTAAGATATTGGGTTTCACTATGTAAAGCGCTTTGAGTCACTAGAGAAAAAGAGCTATATAAATATAATTCACTTCATTTTTCTGCTTTTAAGTCATATTTCCTTTCGATGGTTTCTTACAGTTCGATCACAGACTGCTGAAACTCTTTTTGTTTTGCTGTGCATTTTCTATTTGCAAAACATATTTGATGTTTGCCTTGGTCTACCAGTATTTTTGCTTTTTACAACTTTCCCATGTCGTTTGGATTTGGTCCAGATTTTAGACAGAAGTGACTGTGAACAATCACCATTTTTTGCAACAATGTGTGATGATTTACCCGTTTGATAATCCTCTCGTTTGTTCAATTGACATCTCTTATGTTGGATCCGTGATTTATGCCACTCCACCTGCAACAGCTCTCCGGGGTGTAAACAATCCTTGTTAACTGCATATTAATGAACAGATTGAATCCGATGCGGGTGTTAGCTTTTGAAATGAAAATTTACGGCCTGATTCCATATGTTTTTTATTTCAGAATTTATTAATGCCATATTTTTTTCTGCTTATAACTGCTTTAGCAGTATTTACAGTTGGGGTGTCCAAACGTTTTGACTGGGGGCCGCATTGACAAAATTTGCGTAATGGATATATAATAATTAATGTATGATAATTATTATAATTGGATATTAAGAGTATGTAAAATATCAACTTCTACCTTGTTTACTTCCGTGACTACCTCCTTTACATTTTTTAATCAATCATATATATCAACCAGCTAAAATGCACCAAACAGAGGGATAAGTCTCCATTCATCCCATCATTCATGGTAATAGGTCTCATTTTATTTATTTTTTTAATCTGTTTATTATTTAAAATAAATTATTTTTTAAAACTTCAATGAGCAGGTTGTGTTATGTGTGACAATGTTTGTTGACTTTTCATGCTGTTTTTTTTTTGGTCTGCATCGTGACTAGGGAAGGTTGTTTGGATTGTGTCATAAAAGTAATTGCTGTACTACCACTTCTATTAAGTACAATTAATGGCAGAGTTACAATAGTTGGATGCTCAATGGTGCCAAATTGAAACAATCACCAGAATATTTTCAGATGAAATGAATATATATGAATTTATCGTCCAGGGGCCAAATTGAAGCCGCTGTCAGGTCATACTTGGCCCGTCGTACTTAATTTGGACACCCCTGATTTACAGTACATGCCAGTGTTGTTGTTTCCATGCCAATATCATATAAAAATGATAATACTTCATCCTACTTTTTTGTGTTTCCTAATGGCCTAAGCGCTTGAATTAATATCGAAAATAGGTATGCCCACCTCGCGGTGACTTCACAAAATAGCCAGAATGCAAAACCACGAGAACAGAGGTGCATGCAAGCTAAAGCCAAAATAAATGGGTGGTCGGCGGTGGGGCGGAGGCGTGGTTGGGGTGGGGGGCGTGGTTAAGACGGGAGGAGTATATTTACATCTACAATTCACCAACCCGAGTATTTCATATATATTTCATATATGTATATATATAAATATATATATGTATGAAATACTTGACTTTCAGTGAATTCTAACTATATGTTTTTATTTTATTATATATATAAATAAAATAAATAGATGAATTTCAGACAGCACCTATCAAATACACAGTAATAAAAACACAGTTGTTCTACTAACTGTACTGTGCTTGCTGATTACTAAAAAAAAAAACTAACAACAACATTTACCTTTCACTATTTGAGTAAACTTTGTTCTGACATTTGCGTATTGGCGAGCGATCTCTGAATCCGGTAACATATCCTTCACGGATTTGATGTAGACATCCGCAAAGGAGAACGTGATGTTGCTTCTAGCTATCAGCATAGCCATCTTTGTCTCAGCATAAGTTACACCATCTGGTCTCCATTTTGCGAGGTGGCCCATAATACTGGGTTGTGAAAGATGCTGCACTGCAGATACTTTGTGCTTCGCTGATCGTTCATGACTGAGTATATCCGTTCACCGTGTTCAATGGAGAAGTCTGTTCTACAAAATTTACAGGCAACATACCCCTTCCCCTTCGAACTCTCCTGGATAAACTGAAATTCTTGTTTCCAATCATTTTGGAACTTGCAAGCGTGTTACTTCATTTTGCTCGTCGACGGTGTAACATATTGAGTTTGAGTCAATAACCAGGCGAGGTTATGAAGTTATGTCTCTTTACTGTGGGCTTCAGGAATCAGAACAGACTCCCTCACTTGCCGTCAGGTGCGCAACACCACGTAAATCATTGGCCAATCAAAATGCAACCCCATATTGCTATAACCAACATTCACCAGGAGGTGGCAACAGACAACATAGATCACTCTATTACAGATGGTTTTGCCATGGCTGTAACTTCCTCGTTCTTCTGCTTCGTCTCCTTGTGTGTGCAGTTTTTTATTAAAATCTGTAGATGTAACGTGATTGGGCAGGCAAGCTGTTTATATAGTGGGAAAGTGAATGTGAAAACAGGCTGTCCCCACTCAGGTCTGCATGGAGCTGGAGGGGACGTGGCCTCCAGCTCCGGCTGAATTTCGGGAAAACATTTCTTGCGGGAGGTTTTCGGGGGAGGCGCTGAATTTCGGGAGTCTCCCGGAAAAATCCGGGAGGGTTGGCAAGTATGCTCTACACACTGCAGTCACAAGGTGTTTCTTTGTACCACCAGCGGCTTCACGTTGTTGTGTAGGATTGTAATGCCTTGCACGGCTGCCAAATCCCACCTACCCCCCCACACAATTCACACTCAAATATTGAGAAATACTGGAAGTGGAGCTACACTTTCCATCCTTTCTGCTGGATCCCCACTGCAAATAATACAAACTATTCTTAACTGTCCTATCCTCATACTTGCCAACCCTCCCAGATTTTCCGGGAGACTCCCGAAATTCAGCGCCACTCCCGAAAACCTCCCGGGACAAATTTTCTCCCGAAAATCTCCCGAAATTCAGGCGATTACATGCAGACCGACTCAATGTTGTGACCCTCTTAAACAGGACAACACTGCCATCTACTGTACATAAAATAGAATGTAAATATATTCTACATTTAAGTGCAGTCAAGGAACATGCATTAGGGAGTCTGAATTTTGAGAGTCTCCCGGAAAATCCGGGAGGGTTGGCAAGTATGCTCTACACACTGCAGTCACAAGGTGTTTCTTTGTACCACCAGCGGCTTCACGTGGTTGTGTAGGATTGTAATGCCTTGCACAGCTGCCAAATCCCCCCTATCCCCCCACACAATTCACACTCAAAGATTGAGAAATACTGGAAGTGGAGCTACACTTTCCATCCTCTCTGCTGGATCCCCATTGCAAATAATACAAACTATTCTTAACTGTCCTATCCTCATACTTCCCAACCCTCCCGGATTTTCCGAGAGACTCCTGAAATTCAGCGCCACTCCCAAAAACCTCCCGGGACAAATTTTCTCCCGAAAATCTCCCGAAATTCAGGCGATTACATGCAGACCGACTCAATGTTGTGACCCTCTTAAACAGGACAACACTGCCATCTACTGTACATAAAATAGAATGTAAATATATTCTACATTTAAGTGCAGTCAAGGAACATGCATTAGGGAGTCTGAATTTTGGGAGTCTCCCGGAAAATCCGGGAGGGTTGGCAAGTATGCTCTACACACTGCAGTCACAAGGTGTTTCTTTGTACCACCAGCGGCTTCACGTGGTTGTGTAGGACTGCAATGCCTTGCACGGCTGCCAAATCCCACCTATCCCCCCACACAATTCACACTCAAAGATTGAGAAATACTGGAAGTGGAGCTACACTTTCCATCCTCTCTTCTGGATCCCCCTTGCAAATAATACAAACTATTCTTAACTGTCCTATGCTCATACTTGCCAACCCTCTAGGATTTTCCAGGAGACTCCCAAAATTCAGCGCCTCTCCCGAAAACCTCCCGGGACAAATTTTCTCCCGAAAATCTCCCGAAATTCAGGCGACTACATGCAGACCGACTCAATGTTGTGACCCTCTTAAACAGGACAACACTGCCATCTACTGTACATAGAATAGAATGTAAATATATTCTACATTTAAGTGCAGTCAAGGAACATGCATTAGGGAGTCTGAATTTTGGGAGTCTCCCGGAAAATCCGGGAGGGTTGGCAAGTATGCTCTACACACTGCAGTCACAAGGTGTTTCTTTGTACTACCAGCGGCTTCACGTGGTTGTGTAGGATTGCAATGCCTTGCACAGCTGCCAAATCCCCCCTATCCCCCCACACAATTCACACTCAAAGATTGAGAAATACTGGAAGTGGAGCTACACTTTCCATCCTCTCTTCTGGATCCCCCCTGCAAATAATACAAACTATTCTTAACTGTCCTATCCTCATACTTCCCAACCCTCCCGGATTTTCCGAGAGACTCCCGAAATTCAGCGCCACTCCCGAAAACCTCCCGGGACAAATTTTCTCCCGAAAATCTCCCGAAATTCAGGCGACTACATGCAGACCGACTCAATGTTGTGACCCTCTTAAACAGGAAAACACTGCCATCTACTGTACATAGAATAGAATGTAAATATATTCTACATTTAAGTGCAGTCAAGGAACATGCATTAGGGAGTCTGAATTTTGGGAGTCTCCCGGAAAATCCGGGAAGGTTGGCAAGTATGCTCTACACACTGCAGTCACAAGGTGTTTCTTTGTACCACCAGCGGCTTCACGTGTTTGTGTAGGATTGTAATGCCTTGCACGGCTGCCAAATCCCCCCTATCCCCCCACACAATTCACACTCAAAGATTGAGAAATACTGGAAGTGGAGCTACACTTTCCATCCTCTCTTCTGGATCCCCCCTGCAAATAATACAAACTATTCTTAACTGTCCTATGCTCATACTTACCAACCCTCTAGGATTTTCCAGGAGACTCCCGAAATTCAGCGCCTCTCCCGAAAACCTCCCGGGACAAATTTTCTCCCGAAAATCTCCCGAAATTCAGGCGACTACATGCAGACTGACTCAATGTTGTGACCCTCTTAAACAGGACAACACTGCCATATACTGTACATAGAATAGAATGTAAATATATTCTACATTTAAGAGCAGTCAAGTAACATGCATTAGGGAGTCTGAATTTCGGGAGTCTTGGCAAGTATGCTCTACACACTGCAGTCACAAGGTGTTTCTTTGTACCACCAGCTGCTTCACGTGGTTGTGTAGGATTGTAATGCCTTGCACGGCAGCCAAATCCCCCCTACCCCCCCACACAATTCACACTCAAAGATTGAGAAATACTGGAAGTGGAGTCACGGCTGATGAAATTTCTCACACGCCAGAAATTCAACTGATTATCGTTTGACCAGTCTGGAGTGGCCAATTGTTCCCTGTTACCCTATGTTCTCTGTAAGACAAATGACATCCCATAAGACTTGAAATTGTTGCCTCAGTCTGGCTCAAACTGATTGAAAACCTTCATAAAAAGACTTTATTTGCAGATTGTATGAGCAGCTTTTTGATGAAAGGCTCGGTCCAACCTCGACTGATAGTCAAGGCTGACACTTACAAGGGAAACATGTTGAATAAATATCATCTAGCACTCAGTCCTATGCAACATTTATTATTCCAACTACATTTTACAGGACGTTTATTTAAAAAAAAAAAAAAAAATAAAAAATAAAATGATTAAAATTTACACTTGTGTCGTGATTGTTAGTTTTCCTGTTATACCCTGTGAAAAATATGGAGTAATCCACAAGTCCCATGGTCCACAGTACAGTAAGTTGCATCATGATCACCAACAAAAGTTCCTTTTGTTTTTTAACTATCTTTGTTGTCAAGTATGTTGCAATGGAAGTAGACAAGAAATAAGACGAATTGTCCGCGCAAACTGTAGTGGCGACTGATATTTGAAGCACAACGTACTAGAAAAGCCCAAACTGTGTTCAACCAATCAGTGTTCAACAGCATAGCCCGAAAGTCCAACCTTGCAACTTGAAACTAAACATAGTGTGTGAAGTAACACAAATAAATGGGAAAGTTTCCTGCGGTGGAAAATAGCCTATTATCAACCCCATATTTGCACAATACCTGCCTATGGATCCATCAATTTTATCATTTTAATTGTATTTTAAAATGTGTAATTTAATTGAATTTACAAAAGAAATATGAAAAAGTAAAGATAGAAATTAGGGACACTCTTGAATAAAAAGTAAATGTAAGGTGTTGAAGTAAAATATACAGTAGTAGTAGGGTTGTACGGTATACCGGTATTATGATAGTACCGCGATACTAATGAATCATATTCGGTACGTCGTGTCATTGCTGGGTTTACAAGCAGACGAGCATGTTCGGCAGTGCATAATCACGGAGTACTTACAAGCAAACACAGTGTGTGGACAGAAAAGGGAGAACAGACACATTTTGGCTTAAAAACTAACGATAAAAGTGAAGTTATAACACTGAAACGCTTCAGGAAGAGGTGCTAAGACATGGCTAGCTAGCTAGCGGCTAACATCCAGCCGCTGTCAGCAGTGATTTAGCTACTTCTAAATCACTAATCCTCGGTGAAAAATCAATCAATCAATCAATCAATCATTGTTTATTTATACAGCCCTAAATCACAAGTGTCTCAAAGGACTGCACAAGCCACAACGACATCCTCGGTTCAGAGCCCACATAAGGGCAAGAAAAAACTCACAACCCAGTGGGATGTCAATGTGAACAACTATGAAGGACCGCAGATCCTCTAGGGGAGACCGGATTTGATGGGCGTCGAGTGGGTCTAGCATAAAATCGTGAAAGTCCAGTCCGTAGAGGATCTAACATAATAGTGAGAGTTTAATCCAGAGTGGGGCCGGCAGGAGACCATCTCAAGCGGAGACGGGTCAGCAGCGCAGAGAAGTCCCCAACCGATGCACAGGCGAGCGGTCCACCCCGAGTCCCGTCTCTGAACAGCCAGCACTTGGATGAGACAGTCAGAGATTACGAAGAGAAACATAGTCAGGACTTGTAATCTCGCTAGAAAGATGTCCAGGTATTGAGTAATTATCTCTGGCCCTCTGCCTGCGAGAGGCAATGATGAGAGATATAGCAGATGAGTCTCGCTAAAACAAGTGGCTGGCTAGCTTCTGTAGACAACGGACTAACGTTTATTGATAATTGGCCCTCTTTCCGGGGCAAACCAGGCTTGCTGATGAGAGATGGCCTTCACCCTAACCAGGAAGGCGCCATCATTCTGTCTAGGAACATAGATTTCTGTATGAGTCACACTTGGCTAACTACACTAGTGCAAACCCGGTCACAGGCAATTAGAGAGTCTACTAGCCCGGGTGAGGAGCCAGTTAAGCAAGAACAAGCCAGCGCCAGGCTGGAATGTCTCTGCACACATAGCAATTCTCTCAGAATAATACACAATTCTCATTATGTTTTTTCTGCAGTGACTGTGTCAGAGGTGGTCATGCATTCTACTGAGGTGGCAAATTATGATGCATTCAGTGTACGAGGAATAGGTAAACATGTTTAACTACATACTGTAGCTCATCGGCGTCAAAATGTAAACAAACGCCATTGGTGGATCTACACCTAACATCCACTGTAATGATACCAAGTATAAGAGCATATTCACATACCACTTTGATTACATAAAAATTTTTTGGCATCACAACATCTTCTTTCATTTTTTTTTTTAAATTTATATTATGTTTATAAACTGAGGAAGTATGTCCCTGGACATATGAGGACTTTGAATATGACCAATGTAAGATCCTGTAACTACTTGGTATCGGATTGATACCTAAATTTGTGGTATCATCCAAAACTAATGTAAAACATTCAAACAACAGAAGATAAGTGTTATGATCCGTGGCCCGAATCCTCTTTTTGTTATGTTCTGTTATTTTTAGACTCCCTTAGTTCCTGGTTTGTGCACCTCTGGGTTTGTTCTAGTTTCTATGGGGATTAATTGGGTACACCTGCCTCTGGTTAGTGGTCGGCACGGTCACCAGCGGTCGACCACTAATCAGAGAGCTATTTATTCACCTCTCTCGCCACACTCCTCCTGGCTTCTTTGTTTGCTGATGCAACAAAGTACGTGAGTATTGCTTGTTTCTATTCTATGCTAAGTTGTATCCTTAGCTTCCAGTGCGATCAGCACATTTTTCCGTCGGCTTGTTTCCTGTTTTTTGTACCACTTTGAATTTTCTCAAGAATAAATCATGTTCCTACCTGCAAGTCCTGTCCGGAGTGGTCCATTTGCATCCCAAGGGAACGAAACTCGCAGCTAGCTCCGACCCCCCCGACCGTAACAATAAGTGATTATTACATTTTAACAGAATTGTATATAGAACATGTTAAAAGAGAAAGTAAGCAGATATTAACAGTAAATGAACTATCCATTTTTTCCATTTTCCATCCATTTTCTACTGCTTATTCCCTTTTTGGGTCGCAGGGGGCGCTGGCACCTATCTCAGCTACAATCGGGCGGAAGGCGGGGTACACCCTGGACAAGTCGCCCCCTTATCGCAGAATGAACTAAATCAGGGGTCGGCAACCCGCGGCTCCGGAACCGCATGCGGCTCAGCTGCACAATCGCCGACCCCCCAGATTGTTGCGGGGAGATTCCGGAATTCAATGCCTCTCCCGGACATCACCCAGAGTCAACATTCTCCAATTTACACTCGGACTACAATATTAAGGGCGTGCCGTGATGATATTACTCTTAACGTCCTCTTGAACGTTATTGCGCCCGCCATTCAAGGAATGCTATTTGCGTCCTCTTGAACATCATCGCGCCCGCCATTCACGGAATGCTATTTGCGTGCCGACCGGACACATGCATTTCGCTGCTTCTATCGGCACATGTATGAGATTGCAAGGCATACTGGGTGACACAGAGTACACTGACGGTTGTGATATAAACAACTTTAACACTCCTACTAATATGTGCCACATTGTATACCCACACAAAAGAAGAATGACAAACACATTTCAGGAGAAAATCCTCACAGTAACACAACATAAACGCAACACAACAAATACCCAGAATCCTTTGCATCCATGACACAACCTGACTATGTTATACACCCCGTGAGCACCCCACCCCCCTCCCTGCGTGGTTGAGGTGGGCGGGGTGAGGATTTTCTCCCGAAATGTGTTTGTCATTCTTCTTTTGTGTGGGTTCACAATGTGGCGCATATTAGTAGGAGTGTTAAAGTTGTTTATATCACAACCGTCAGTGTACTCTGTGTCACCCAGTATGCCTTCCAGTCGTGTGCGTGCATCTGCGGAAGCCTCTCACAACATGTTGCTGGACTGGCAAGCAGTTTGTAAATGTTGTAGAAGGTGTTTAAGGCAATGGCTTCATAGCATGCCCTTATTCTTGTCATCTGGGTGACCACCAGCAGATATTGGCGAGAATAGTTGCGGCTCCCATTGTCTTCCTCATTTTGTGAAATGGGTCGAAATGGCTCTTTGAGTGGTAAAGGTTGCCGATCCCTGAACTAAATGAACTAGTTGATGAATAATCAATTTTCTACCACTTGTCCTTGATAATTTAGACTAAATAATGGAATGGAAAATGACACAATTTGTTAGTGCATACGTCAGCTGACTAATTAGCTAGCCTTTTTCTGTTTACTTACTACTAAAAGACAAGTTTTCTTGTATGTTCACTATTTTATTTAAGGATACACTTGCAATAAGAGACATATGTTTAATGTACTCCAAGATTTTTTGTTCAAATAAAGCCAATAATGCCCTTTATTTAGAAAAGTAGCAAAATAATTTTAGTACCGGTGCCAACATATTGGTATCAGCACTACACTAAGTACCATATTTTTCGGACTATGAGTCGCAGTTGTTTTCATAGTTTGGCCGGGGGTGCGACATATACTCAGGAGCGACTTATGTGTGAAATTATTAACACATTACCGTAAAATATCAAATAATATTATTTAGCTCATTCACGTAAGAGACTAGACGTATAAGATTTCATCGGATTTAGCAGATAGGAGTGACAGATTGTTTGGTAAACGTAAAGCATGTTCTATGTCAGAGTTATTTGGTGACGAACCCCAAGATGCAGAGATGGAGGCAGGCGTTGAATGGGAAAACATGGTTTTTAATTTAAAATACTACAACTAGAACAAACAAAGGGTACAAACAAAAAGCACGCACGTGGGCGGATATAACAAACTAAGGGCTATGAACAAACAAATCGGAAGCAGGGAACAAAAAACAGTAAGCTACAAACATTTACCAAATATAGCTTACAGCTACGCTGCAATCACAGGACCAGTAGGAATGACAAGTAGAAAATGACATTGACACGACAATACAAATGATCCAGCACTGACTGGAGGAATAAAGCAGGTAAAATAGGAGCTGGCTGATTGACATCAGGTGTGACCAGATGCCAATCAGCCGCAGCTGAGTGAAAACAGACAGGAAGCCGAACCAAAATAAGAGCACTAGACAGGAAACACTAAACACAGAGGAAACAAACAAATGCAGAGGAAAAAACTAAAACGTAGTCAAACTGTCAGAGGAAAGCCTGACATTATATATGTTATAGTTATTTGAATTATTCTTACCATTATATGTTACGTTAACATACCAGGCACCTTCTCAGTTGGTTATTTATGCGTCATATAACGTACACTTATTCAGCCTTTTGTTCACTATTCTTTATTTATTTTAAAGTACCTTTCAAATGTCAATTCTTGGTGTTGGGTTTTATCAAATACAGTTCCCCACAAAAAGTGCGACTTATATATGTTTTTTTCCTTCTTTATTATGCATTTTCGGCAGGTTCGATGTATACTCTTGAGTGACTTATACTCTGAAAAATACGGTAGTAGGAAATGCATGTAAAGGAAATCACATGTCGAGTCATGCAAGTGAAGTGTGTGTGTGTGTGTGTGTGTGTGTGTGTCTATGTGTGAGAGATAGTTTAGACATTTATTAGTATCTGTAAGTGGCAGCAGCAGTTATTTACAATTTTCACGGAACTACATTTACGATATGACTGTTTATGAAAAGGAATATGCCTATTTAAGTTAAAAAGAACAAACTGCAGGTGTTAATACCATTTCCTCTATTCCATTATGGACTGATTGCAAGAATGTCTAATATCTGCAATATATACCGCTTTGTGATATCGAGTGGCCCCTGAGTGAACCCACTCAAATATGGCCTACGGACTCATCAAGCGTAATCTCCATCAAACAAGGAGGTTTGATGGCTTTCATCAAGAGGCATGATCATCTATAAGGATTTCTACAAGCGCCTCGTATCTGGACAACACCCCACCCCCCCACCCACACACACACCTCTTATTGCCAGGGGAAGCTTTCTACACTCTCAATCACTTGATGTACATTTAACGGCGGCGTTAACCAAGTCTCCATTACAGTTAGAGAGGATCTCTG